>NC_088794.1:51997864-52298260 GCF_011386835.1 Chrysemys picta bellii | reverse complement strand
ATTATGACCCTGTCCTCCAAAGCAGTTGCAATCCCTCCCAGTTTGGTATAATCTGCAAACTTAATGAGCCTACTTTCTATGCCAATATCTAAGTCGTTGATGAAGATATTGAACAGCGCTGGTCCCAAAACAGACCCCTGCGGTACCCCACTCGTTATGCCTTTCCAGCAGGATTGGGAACCATTAATAACAACTCTCTGAGTACGGTTATCCAGCCAGTTATGCACCCACCTTATAGTAGCCCCATCTAAATTGTATTTGCCTAGTTTATCGATAAGAATATCATGCGAGACTGTATCAAATGCCTTACTAAAGTCTAGGTATACCACATCCACAGCTTCACCCTTATCCACAAGGCTCGTTATCCTATCAAAGAAAGCTATCAGATTGGTTTGACATGATTTGTTCTTCACAAATCCATGCTGGCTGTTCCCTATCACCTTACCACCTTCCAAGTGTTTGCAGATGATTTCCTTAATTACTTGCTCCATTATCTTCCCTGGCACAGAAGTTAAACTAACTGGTCTGTAGTTTCCTGGGTTGTTTTTATTTCCCTTTTTATAGATGGGCACTATATTTGCCCTTTTCCAGTCTTCTGGAATCTCTCCCGTCTCCCATGATTTTCCAAAGATAATAGCTAGAGGCTCAGATACCTCCTCTATTAGCTCCTTGAGTATTCTAGGATGCATTTCATCAGGCCCTGGTGACTTGCAGGCATCTAAAGTCTATAAAATCATGAATGGTATGGAGAAAGTGAATAGGAAAATGTTATTTACTACTTCATATAGCACAAAATTAGTGGTCATCCGATAGAATGAATAGGCATCAGGTATAAAACAAACATAAGGAAGAACTTTGTACAAAGCATAGTCAACTGGTGAACTCATTGCCATGGGATGTTGTGAAAGTTCAACTGGGTTCAAAAAAGATTTAAATAAGCTCCTGGAGGCAAATGCGCCAACTTTTTTCTGTGCCTGTGAGTGTTTGCGCTCCTGGCCCCAGCCCCGACTCAACCCTTGCCCAAAGTCCCTGCCCTAACTCCGCCCCTCCCTGCCCCTATTGGACCCCTCCCCAAATCTCCACCCCGGCCCTGCCTCCTCCCCCAAGCGCATTGCTTTCCTCCTGCTCCCCCCTCCCTCCAAGGCTTGCTGTGTGAAGCAGCTGTTTCATGGTGCAAGTGCTGGGAGGGAGGGGGGAGAAGCAGGATGCAGCGGCGTGCTCAGGGGATGAGGCGGAGATTAGCTGGGGCAGAGGGGCGGGGAGCTACAATTTTTCCCCATGGGTGTTCTAGCCCCGGAGGTCCCATGGAGTCACGCCTATGCCTGGAGGATAGGTCCATAAATGGCTATTAGTCAAGATGGCAAGAGGCACAATCCCATGCTCTGGGTGTCCCTAAACCTTCAGTTGCTGAAGCTGGGAATAGATAATAGGGGATGGATCACTCAAAATTGCCCTGTTCTGTTCATTCTCTGAAGTATCTGGCACTGGCCCCTGTCAGAGACAGGTACTGGGCTAGATGGACCGTTGGTTTGACCCAGTATGGTTGTTCTTATGTAAATCCAAGAGATGCATTGTATCCAGCTAGGAGAAAATTGCATATCTGTAGGTTATATTTTTGTGCCCTGAACTTTGGCTTTCATAGAAGATTAGGGTTGGAAGAGACCTCAGGAGGTCATCTAGTCCAACCTCCTGCTCCAAGCAGGAC
The DNA here is from genome assembly GCF_011386835.1 of Chrysemys picta bellii. Taxonomy (NCBI): domain Eukaryota; kingdom Metazoa; phylum Chordata; order Testudines; family Emydidae; genus Chrysemys; species Chrysemys picta. The sequence goes on along the minus strand of NC_088794.1, from coordinate 52,296,555 downwards.
CAACCTCAACTAAATCATCCCAGCCAGGGCTTTGTCAAGCCGGGCCTTAAAAACCTCTAAGGATGGAGATTCTACCACCTCCCTATGTAACCAATTCCAATGCTTCACCACCCTCCTAGTGAAATAGTTTTTCCTAATATTGATAGGAAAAAACAGTTCCTCATTTTCCTCTGGTAATGGTGTTCTCCCCCCCCACACACACACACCCTAAATTTTGATCCTACACATTCCAAATTCCCATGATTCCATCTCTGGGTTTGCCTGTTTTTCTTCAAATCTCTTGCAATCATGGGACAGATTCTCCAGTTTGCAAAATCCATTTTGTGCTACTTGGGGGTGTAAAGTGGATAGATTCTGGCCATAGCTGGCTAGAGCAGAATTCTCCTTATTCAAGGAAACTCTTCACTGGCAAAAGGGTGGCAGAGACAATGTAGCTGTTTCCTGTACCAACCTTCCCTGACCTTTAGTGTTGGGGGGAGAGTCTGGGAAGGGTGGGGACAATGGTGGAACAGAACTCCACTATGCCCAGTCTTCCACTAAAGTCACTGAAGGATGTCACCTAAACTAAGGCTCTTCCTCAGAGGCACTAAATAGTACTGGGGGCCATGCAGTGCAGGATTAGGGAGCCAAAATTGGATTCGTGGGCCTCCACTTTCTCCTTTGTGCACTCGAAACACAAGTACAAATGAGAATCCAGCTCCAAGCCCAAGTCCTACAAATAAACACAAAACCAACAAAACTCTGTCCGGAATGAAACAATTATCTCCTCTGAGCGCTCACTACTTTCGTTTCAAAAGTTTGAAGTGCATTCCAATTAGCGGTATGGTGCTACATAGATTTATAGTCCCTCTTTTTGTTACAGATCTTAACAGCTGAATTTGAGCTCAATATGAGTGTTAACACGAGGAGTGACAATGAGCTTCCAAAGGCTTATTTGACAAAACTCTCCAGTGATACAGGTAATTTACTACTGCTCTAGACCTTTGCTATTGCTGTCCTTCTAATAATGGAGGCTGATGTGACAGAAGAACAAAGAGAGCTTGTATTAAAGAAAAAGAATCAGATGGGTTTTGCATTGACTATCTCTGAAATAGAAATATTAAAGGCCCACATGAAAGAAAATGAGAAATAAATACTGAAAAATCCCAAAAGGGTATAGTGGTGGATAGAGAAGAATCATAGATTGTAATTGCCTGTGGTGGGCCTGCACAGGAGTAACTGATGGGAACTGAGTAAATAATTTGTTGATAATGCAAGAGATGGAATAGAATTCATCACAGATGTGTGTCTTAGCTGTGTTGGAAACAACCTAGTTCTGATTCTGAATCCAAAGAGGGGGAAGACGTGTGAGAAAGCAGGTGCCACTTTTTCATAGTTACTTTTCAGATCATAACTGCACCTTTAAATAGTATGGTCCATATTATACGGACTGCTGTATCCACCTGGACCACAATTCACCCACCAGAAACATCTGCAATGACGTATATTCATTAATAGGATAGGAAGAAATATTGTGCCCTCTTAAGCAGGCACACTAGCTCTTCAAAGACCTGCAAGGGAATTGCCAACAATTTAAAAATTTTGTGTACAAACTAGGCAATCTTGGTTTCCTCAGCAGTATCCATAACCTGCACATTATCACTCAAGATTGGGCATCTCATTGCACACTATGCATATGGAATTAGGGGCTAGTGGAAATAGATACCTCATAGCATGTTAATTTTAGATGATGGACACAGGCCAAAACATTCATTGGTAGGCCATAAAAAATGTTACCCTAGGAAATTAAAGCTTGTATGTCATGGTATATATGGCCCATGTCCACCTAACCCTTTTGGGAACTAAGGTGTCTGCTGAGGGATTTGGAAAAGGTGCTTTGAAAATTTTACTGAGGTCTGAGTCTAGATATTGTTGAACTGGAGCCATTAATCCTACAGTTTGATCTATTGTATCAGCCATACTGGTTCCTTCTCAGCAGACTCATTCGTCTATCTGAAAAATTGGATCTCACAGGTGGATAGTCTGGACAGTCAAATAATATGGCTTGAAATCTGATATTGAAAAACATAATTTTCTATGCACTGGTTCATTTATATCTGATTATTCCTAGCTGCTTGCAATTCTAAAACAAATTGATAATTAGTGCCATTGTCTTTTTCTTTCAAAGATTTGGGGGAGGAGTTTGAGAGTTGGAAGGAAAGGCTTATAAAGTTGACTGTGAAATCCACTGCTTGATTTCTCAAGCTCTGCTGTGTTGCCTAGCTTTGAGGTGCTGCATCAGTTTGCATAGTTAGTATTATTGCAAAAAAGCAATCAATGTTTGTTTCCGTAAGGTTAATAAAACTTGCACATAATCTCTGACATCTGTACTTGCTAGTTGTTACTTTGTCATTCAGATCAATACAATGTATTGTTATTTTCATTGAGGTGAGAGTTAGAAGAGTAAAAACCTAGCAGTATGATATTGGTTATGGATTTAAAAAAATGCTAAATATTGACCCAAAAGAGACATAGCTATGTAAAAAAATGGTAAAATCTTGATCAGTCTCATAGATCTCACTTGCAGTTGACTGTGCATGCAAGTTTGGAGGGACTTTTAAAAGGATGCCATTGCTGTTTGTCTGCCTGTTAGAAGGGATTGTCAAAGTCAATAATTCAAGCACCACGAGAGATGCACAACAACAAACATTAATACCGAAGGCAAACTCAGCCAAACAGGTCTTCTAGACTGTGGGTTTATAGCCTCAGAACTTGCAGTCATGGGCTAACTCAGGACAGAGAATAATGTATCCTACAGTGACACAGAGCTGGGAGTAGAAAGTGTAAGTAGCTCCACATCTTGTGTCTGTCGAGAAGAGCTCACAGCTTCTCCTCTCTCGATGAGCATGAGTACGTGTAACAGTCAGTGGCTCCACATTCTCACCATTTCAAAATACGCTGGTTAATGACTATAGCAAGATTCATAAATCAAATTCCCATAGAGACAGCCCTCTATGAACCAGTGCTGGTCCTCTGCAGCACAAGTCAAGTGCTGTAGTGTAGCCTTGGTGGAGTCACTGCCAATGAACAGGACAATTAAAGACTTTTCTGTTTTCAATTCTTATGCTTCCCTTTTACCTCCTTTTCATTTAGTTAAGAAGCTGCTGCTTTCAGAATTGATTGCTTATAAAACCTGCTTATTTCAGCATCATGCATGTTTAGTGCTGTTGTCTCCCCTAAGAGCATTCAGGTTTTGCTTTATAACTAGATAATATAACCCCCATATTTGCAGTACTCCCTGTGCTTCCTTATACTTGGTGCACTTTACTCTGGTAATCTTTTCTATTGTGCTCCTCACTAAGAGCAAGATAGCTAGTTTGTGCACCTCCTTCCTTATGATTTTGAACTCTTCTGCCAAGGTGTTGCAGTAACTGGAAGCTTGCCCCTCTTTAAAATCCCCAGCATGTTCTGGAAATACCTGTCTTCCTGCTAGCCCACCTTTGAGAGAACACCTTTGCTACCTTAGAATCTGGTTTAAAAAAAAAAAAAAAAAGCTCGTGCCTGGTCCAGGGAAGAAATCAGCCTGTGTGGGGAAGGGATAGTGCAAACCCAGCTGTGGAATTACAACAGGAATAAAGATATTTATTCAAACATTGTAGGAGACACAATAGCTGGGGTACAACAGGGACGAATAGCAGTGCCGGGTGAAGGGGAAGAAACTATGAATGAAGCCACATTTTTGGTTCATAGAATTTCCTCAAATTTACTTATTGCCTGAATTTGCACAATGCATGCCTTTTTGGGGGGGCAGGAGGAGAGGGAAGGGGTGTACATTTATTCTTTGGCTTGATCTGAACTGGTTCACTGTGAGCATTCTGCACTCAATATTTTAAATCTGAGTGGTGTTAGCTAGCTGTAATCACACAGGTAAGCCACGTAGTATTCTGCTCTTTTTGGATGAACATAGCTCTTGCAATGAGGAGAGGGACTGAGGCTTAGAATCTCTCCAGGAGTTGTAGGTAATTTTAGAAAATATTAAATTTTTGTCCAGTCTTGGCCAAAGAGGCCTTGTTCAAAGCACCATTCTTAGGAAAATTAGGGCACTGTAAGGCTAGATGCAATGTTAGTTTAAATGTAAATTTAATTTACAGTGATTGTGTGTACTCATGTGCAGAATTCTAGTTGCAAACGGTGTGGTTAAATCCTTGTCTGGCTTGTTTAATTGCCTCAGCACCAGGGCTCTGGAAAAAGGTTTGAGGAAACCTGCCCTGAGGTTGTACAATAACTCCTCACTTAAAGTTGTCCCGGTTAACGTTGTTTTGTTGTTACGTTGCTGATAAGTTAGGGAACATGCTCGTTTAAAGTTGTGCAATGCTCCCTTCTAATGTCGTTTGGCAGCCACCTGCTTTGTGTACTGCTTGCAGGAAGAACAGCCCGTTGCAGCTAGCTGGTGGGGGCTTGGAACCAGGGTGGACCAGCAGCCCCCCTATCAGCTCCCCGCTCCCCTAAGTTCCCTGTGCAGCAGCTGCCCAGCAGGCTAGCAGTTGCCGCTGTCCCTCCCCCCATTGCCATGTGCTGCTCCTGCCCTCTGCCTTGGAGCTGCTCCCCGAGACTCCTGCTTGTTGTGCAGGAGGGAGGGAAGGAAGAGGGGGGTCTAATGTCAGGGTGTCCCCCTCTCCCCTGCTCCTGCACCCCGCTTACCCCATCTTCCATAGAGCAGGGGGGACACACCAGGGCTTAGGACAGAGGGAGCTTGCAGCAGCTGCGGTCTCAGCAAGCTGATCTAATTACCAAGGCAGTGTAGTTAAAGGGGAAATGCACATATCTCCCTCCATTCCTGCTACCTTGTAGAGTGAGAGAGTTAACCCTTGAGGGCTCAGCCAATTGCTAGTTCATCATTTAGCAGTAAGGGAAATATCCCACCCTCTGACTCCTCCACCTCAACCAAGCTTCACAATCATCATCACTGTGTACCAGTATTAAATTGTTTGTTTAAAACTTATTCTGTGTGTGTGTGTGTGTGTGTGTGTGTATGTGTGTATATATATATATATATATATAGTCTTTTGTCTGGTGAAAAAATTTTCCCTGGAACCTAACCCCCTCAACATTAATTCTTATGGGGAAATTGGATTCGCTTTACATCGTTTCGCTTAGTCGCATTTTTCAGGAACATAACTACAACGTTAAGTGAGGAGTTATTGTATCAGGCAGGGTTTCATCTCATATAAATGGTGCATGTTTATATGTGAGTGGGGAGTAAACTTGGCCTGCGAGGATTCGTGTGAATGGTGTTCATGGAGAGGAGGCCTAAAATGGTTGCGGAAGATATTCATGTTTAAATAGGAGTGTGGCCATGGGAAAAGCGGTTTGCAGTATTCCCCAGGATTATTATTATTTTAATTCCAAATGAATATATATATATATATATATTTAAAAAATCAAAAGCATTCCCCTACAGCATTTGCAACTCTAGTTATTAGTGTAGCCTGTTAGTGCCCACCTCATCTGCAGTGCACTAAAGTCAGTGGGGCTCCAAGGTGGGCAAGGAGTCTGCCGGAGTGCAGGAGAATTCACACTGGAGGGCTAAATCAAATGAAACTGAACACATTTTAAAAATCTCCTTTTCATTACTTCCCATTGATGCTCTTCATTTCATCTCAGCTTGGACAACAAAAGTAGGCATATTAGATTTCTGCTGAACTTTTAGGTTTCAATATAATAGGGCAGTGACTAGGGTTGCAAACACTGCAGGGGAATGTTTTTGATTGTTTTTTAAATATATATTCACTGGAAATAAAAATAATAATCTTGGAACATCTCTGGTTTTAGGTTTTGTTAAGAGGTTATTTTATGCACAATTAGATATGGCACCAAATTTGACCATACACACACCCAATGTAATGAATCTAGCTGCATGACGCAAATGCATTAAACAAATACCACATGGTACTCTGGCTTGAAGACAATTTACTTGTGCTATTTAAGGTAAAATCTCTTATGACTCCATTGGTACACAATTTGTTGTGTATGGATCTTTTCAGGAAGTACTTGTTTAAAAATCACAAGTAAACTTACTGGGCAGGATGTAATTTTGAAAAAGCTCTTTGCGGAAGGCAAATTATTAATGTACAGTTTAATTAGTAAGACTTAGCCCCTCAAAGGAGAGGAGATCTTGTTTTTTCAGGCAATACCATTATGTTCTCTTTAGAGGAATGATTCTATTCTTTGTTTGACATAGACTGTTTGGCATGAAATAATAAGTAGAATAGGTCTTCATGGTGGTGGTGCTGCTACCACTGGTCCCCCTATAGTATAGAGGGGGCTAGTATAGAGAAGGCCCCAGCACCATGCAGCATGTTTACCACCATTTTAGCATTTTAGTTAAATATGCATAAAATGTGGCATGGTCTCTGCTCCTGTTTCATGCTGGTGTGTCTGAACCAATAGGAGCACTGGTGGCAATTCCCCGCCTTATGATTTCCTACTGCATGTAAGGTACATGCAGAAACATTATTTATTTGTTTCTGGTAGTGCTCACAGTGAGCTGGGTGCTGAGTAAGCATGACAAGAGGAACAGTCCCCGTCCTGGAGATCATACATTATAAGTGTACACTCAACTATATTAATAGACAATTATTAATCAAATAGTCATGGATCAGTAGAATTATGACAGTGGAAGATTTTCCCCTTGATATCTTCTTTTTTTCTCTCCCCTTATTATCCTCCTTTATCCCCTTATACATGTTCTCTTTAGCCTTTCTCTTTCTCAGGACTCATAGATGGTCCATTGACTGCAGTTTAAAAGGCAACACGATTGACATAAACAAGACTGACAATAAAGTTCCATCCAACAGAGGGCAGTGTTTGTAGAATAGTCACTCATGAAAGTGTACTGTTAGGGGTGATCAACAATTTTTAATCTAAACTGTTGTTGATACATGAATCCCCCCCTCCCAAAGTGTCTGCTTTCCATGGGAATTTTCAACTTTACATGGAAAAACCAAACACACAAAATGGAAACGTTTTTGATTTACAGATGAAAACTGAAACATTAAATTTGGAAATGTCAAAACATTTAATTTTGCAATGCTTCATGGAAGTTATAGTTTAGGTGCCTCATCCTCCCATTTGCCTCTATAGGCCAGAATATATCTCCCATGATCTACCCCAGCCATGTGACTCCCATGCTGCATCATGATGAGTCAACAAGAGAGGAGTCCATAGTGCATCTTGGGAGTTGTAGTCCTTACAGGGAGCTTGGCCCATAGAGGAGAATGGGACATGAAGCAGTCAAACTTTGACTCCTTTGAGGCAACACAAGCAGGACATAGTTTAATGTTGAGCTGACCTGAAACGAAATGTTTGATTCAATTTGACAAACCAAAATTTGTTGATTGACACAACTGACAATGAAATATATAATTTCAATTTTCATGACATAAAGTTGATTTTTTTTTCCTGTGGAAAAATGCCCCATTTTCTGACCAGCTGTACTTATTAGGTATTTACTTGTCTATAATAATTTCCCATTTGATTTTTTCCATGAATGTTTGAGATGTCTAAACACGTTGAGGAGCAATTTTTGCTATATTTGGTTTCAACAGTTTCAGTAGGTTGTGTCTGGCAGGTACCACATGCTTTAGAAGAGGGGCAATTCCCCATTCTCACTAACTCTCCACCATAATTCTGCCATGTTACATGCTGGGAGAAAGAAAAGAAATTTCTTGATGATCTGTTCTAGCTTCTAGTCCAAATTATCTCTCTCCAACTGAAGACAGCTCTCTATTCTATTTGTGCAGGGATGCCATTATGTCACCAATGTATATATTAAGTCAGAGTTAAACATTTTCTCCAAAGAATACTTTGACTGAAACAGCCTGTAACTGCTGCATGAAGCAACTCTGGAACCAACACTTGGTGACACTGCTTATAATTGTCTCTTTCTTAGACGGTTTTGCATTGTTAATATCTGACAGATTTTTATCAAGAAAGAAAGAAGAAAAAGGTACTGTCATATTCCCTCTTTGAACTCTCACTGGTTGATTCAAAACAATGAGAGGTGACTTCTAACCCTTGCTGTCTGGCATAGCTACTCGTTAGTCGGTTGGTGTGTGACTCATTCCTGCCAATGACGAATCGGAGGTAAGACATGTATTTATCAGAATTAGATTTCTTCCTGTTTTAAAAAGACCACTGAGTGAGTTGTAAGTACATCTCCCAGAAGCCGACTTACTATTTCATCCTCTTGGGTTTGAAACCTTTTTTCCCAAATGTGTACATGCCAGTAATAAAAGATGTTTTAGTTGACAATGGGTAAACCTTCTGTTTCTTGGTTAATTACTAAATAGAGGAAAGGAAATACAAACATGCCAGTAAAGTTAGTAAGCATCTAATATGACTTTTAGCACTCAGTACATAATACATTGTATTAGTAAATTATAAAGAAATTTGCACCTTGGTATCATATGCTTTGCTTTGCTTTACTTTTACATTTACTTTAAATTTGTTTTGAAGGTAGGGTTAAGGCGTCATGGTGGCTAATCAGCTGAACATGAGCTTCCAAAACATGTGGCGAAAAGGGCAAATCCTGTGATGCATAAACTGGAGAATCTTGAGTAGGAGTAGAGATGTTATTTTACCTCTGTATTTGGTGCTGGTGCAACCACTTCTGGAATACTGCGTCCAGTTCTGGGATCCACAATTCAAGGAGGAAGTTGATAAATTGGGAGAGGGTTTAGAGAGGAGCTATGAGAATGATTAAAGGTTTCGAAAACGTGCCCTGTAGTGATAGGCTCAAGAAGCTCAATCTATTTAGTTTAACAAAGAGAAGGATTAAGGGTCACTTATAACAAATATCTGATAGTCTATCAAAGAAAGGTATAAAATGATCCAATGTCTGGAAGTTGAAGCTAGCCATATTCAGAATGGAAACGAGGCCTATATTTTTAGCAGTTTAACCATTGGAACAATTTACCAAGGGTGTTGTGGTGGATTTTCCATCATTGATAATTTTAAAATCAAGACTGGATGTTTTGTTAAAGGATATACTCTAGGAATTATTTTGGGGAAGTTCTATGGCCTATGTTATACAGAAGATCAGACTAGATGATCAGTGTTCCTTTCTGGCCTTGAATCTATGGAAGCTACAATGAAGACTCAAGTAGTTTTTAGTTCCTTGCTGAAGGGAACAGTCTACAGGTCTAGCTAAGCTGTGCTAAGTGCAGGATCTAGGAGAACGGGGGAAGTAGTTCCACGGTAACTTTGTGGTCTCGGATCTCTAGTGCTACTGGGTGTGGTGCTGATTCCTGGCCTGAGTTAAAGCAGCATTAGGGCTGTAATGGCTCCCAAAGGGACGATACCCTGGCCAAGATTGCTGTAGGGTAGTGGAATTTCTGCGATGCTCCAGGCACAACTATGACATTCCCCAAGGCATGCTTTATGCCATTTCAGCAGCATGAAGGCACCATAGCTTGGGTCAGGTCTAGCCTACTATGACCAAGAGAGAGTGCATGTTTTGGAGTGTTAACTGGCCTAGGAGTTGGCAGATATGGATTATAGGCCTGATTCAAAATTCATTGAAGTCTATGGGAATCTTTCCATTGACTTTATTGGCCTTGGGAACTGGCCCTGTATTTTCAGTTCTTTACAGGCTTCCTGTGTGACTTTGACTTTGCAAGTTACTTAGCCCCTCAACATATCCTTCTGAAAAATGTTTGATAACACTTGCTGTCCTAGGAGAAGGGGTCTGAGAATTGATATTTAAGTTCTTAGAAATCGTTAGTAGAGAGTTGCTATAGTGGTGTGAAGCATGGATATTGTACCACATAGGAATACACGTGATCACAAACCTGAGTTAATTGATTTTCGAAAGTGAGTATTGATTAGCTAAGAATTCAAGTAATTGATTGCTTTAATCCCGCTCATGGAACAAGATCTTCTCTAGGCAGAGGGCTCTCTCTATAGCCATATCTCTTTGGATTGCAAATCCTCCGTGTTCCACAACTTAAGCAATATAGGACTGGGTCAGTACTTTGCTGGAGGAATTCAGCTCAGAATGTAAGGTCCTGAAGGAGGTGATTCTGGTAACCCAGTAGGTGTCAGTTTTCCATCTGCATCCAAGCACGGTTGAACCAATACTTTAGGTTGATGATAGGAGGTATCATCCTGCTAGAGAATGCAATTGAAATGCAAAACCTTTTAGCTATTAAAGGTTTTATGGCACTTTTTCACAAGAATAGTTTGTTAATCTCAGTTCCAGTTTGGAGTATTATACTCTACCTTCCTCCTGTAGTTTCAATTGGGCATAGTATTTTGTCTTCCTTCCTCTCTTTAATAGTTGTACAGTGCGCTTTTACTGTCTGCTGGTAACAGTTGCCATATTTCACTCCAGAGGTGAGTTCCTTTCATATGTAGGCGAAATGATTCATATGTGTAGATTGTAATGAACTATGAATGCGTGTTGTTCATGAAAAAGCAAGGTGTAAATTACTATTACTATATATAGTCATCAGTGTATCAAAATTGATTTTTATTCAATCTAGAATCCATGGAGTGCAAAAGCCTTTTACTGAATAAAAATAGTAATGGTTTCTTTAAGACACATTCATAGTATCTCAGAGTGACTTGATTCGGTGTGTGCCCGCTGCTACAACTTATTTCAAAAATTCTTAACACAAACCATCTGAACTGCAATCATCACTTGACTGGCACTATGGTATGGTAGTTTGTGAAATCCTGATACAGGTGAGAGTGATCAACGAAAGATAATTGTTCCTTTTTTTCTTTTCCACTCTTGTTTCCAGACAAACCAGAAGCAGCCGTGCAATGGTGCTTCCCCCATTTTATATGTGAGGCACTCACTGGAGCCGAACACTTTTAGAAAATGAAATAATTTCAGCAAAAGGCAGCTTTGACATCCTGGACTGCCCGTGCAAAACAAACCCATTGAAGAAGATTATCTTACCATTTCCGTCTGGTAACTAAGAAGGGCACAAATTTATCCCCAGGGATCCTTCTGGGGAAAATGTCAATCATTTTTCTCTGTTTCAATGAATGAGTATATATCTTTTTGGGAAAGTATTTTGCTGCATGTTTGAAAGAAATTAAATAAATTAATGGTGCCACTGAGAGGATGTTTTTTAGTTTGGAGAAAGACCAAAACTCTCATTAAGTTCAGGGGTTCAGTTCAGAAAACTTTACTTCAGTGTTTCCATGGAAGTGATGGCATCAGACTAAGACTTCCACACAAACAACCTCGGGCTCAGTGCAATTGTAGATGGTGACATTCTCTGATAGGCTTCTTCTCACAGGACCTGATCTTGCAAGGTGCTGAGCAAGCACTCGAGGGCGCTGAGCTGCATCAACTCCAAATGACTTTGGCGAGAATTGAAGTTGCTCAGAACCTTGTAGATTTGGATCCACAATTATGTTTCTAGTCACCAAAGCAAAGTGATTGATGAAGCCAGTTATGCTGTACTAAAATGCATACTAATGAAGCTCCAACAAAGAGGGTTGTGAATTGCTCTCCTGAAAGGAGCTTTGACTTGTTCTTATAAAGAAGTTTGTTTTTTCTATTTTGATACTGTTTAGGAGAAAGAAAGAAATTCTTTGCCAAATAGCTTTGGGACAGCTATCCCACCCAAGGAAGAATTCTTGATGTTTAAAAACACACAACTTTTAACTGGGTATAGACTAAACTATTGTTTCCATGTGCCATAATGTAGATAAGAACCTATGGCCGTATTGTGTTTCTCTCCGCAATAGCAGCTTTATACCTGCTACCCAAACTGTTAAAAGTCCCGAGTTGCATGCTGAGGATTTGTTGCAAATTGCCAGTAAAAGAAACAAGTTGTTTTACCAAGAGTGGGGATAGGTGAGCTAGGGTCTTGAAAAGGGGATTAGGAAACAGGAATCTTGAATTCTAATCCCAGCTTTTACATTGACTCCATATGTGGTTTTGGGCAACTCTTGTCAACTTCTCTGGCACAATTTGCCCATCTGTAAAATGAGGGTATTTATCTGACTCACGGGGGTACTGTGGAAATGAATAATTTAGGGAAGATTCATAAAGACATAAAGGGAAATTAGGCTTAATTTCTTTTTGTGCCTTTGAAAATCTCCCCCTGGAGGTTTATACAGCACTTTGAAACTGAAAAGTGCTAAGATTGCTCGCTCCTGTTGTTATTTAGTACTGTTAAATGAACATATAATATTTCTTTACTCTTCCTGATATTGTATAAGGTTCAAATCTATGCAACAGCTATGATGCATCTAGGTTCTTTTCACATTAAACTCCTTGTCGATTTCCACAGTGCTATGTACCTTTTGAGGCGCAGCAGCAATATATCACTTTACGTTATATACAGCAATACTGTAGTATTAATCAACACAACAAACAAAGCAAGGGAGTACACAGGACAGGTTATAAGTTTTCAGGTATTAATTCAATTCAAGTGTGAATCATTTGTAACATAAATAGACTTTCATACAAAGATTTATTCTCCGTGTAGGTTTTTTTCATGGCTCATAAAAAGTGATGGATGAACTTAATTTTTAGTTTAAGATTTTGCTGTTCAGTTCAGTAATTTCTGTGATATTAAACCAAAATTATTAAGGATCTGGAACCATTCAATAGTCATTAATAGTTGTGTACATTAGAGTAGTATTTTGAAGTTTGTTTTACACAGTGTGTGCCTATAATTTTCAGCTTCTTCAAGTAAACCTATTTTTAGGGCAGCTTTAAATTTCTTCCCATTTATTCTACTCAGTTTATTGCTCTAGTAGATGTTTATATTAGAGAGTTTAGGAGTGTGATCTCTATATACAAAACCAAGTTTTCCGGCTCACATGCAGATGAGTTTCACTGGGAGTTTGCCTGTGTGAGGACAGCAGGACTGGGCCTTAGTACAGGCTAGTCTTAAAATTCTATCGTTCTTGCGGAAGATTCCCTGCTCTGCAGGCTTAATACCAGAGCACTGAATTCCAAGACAATCCCAGACTGAAGGACAAGGGGAATTTTAAAGTCTCCAAGGCTCTAGTTTTTAGAGGTCAAATATGCAGTGGAAAAATAATCAGGTACTTCCAGGCATAAGGTTCCAAGATTCTGCTGGTAGGGGAAAGTGTTTTGTTATTCACATTTGTGCATCCATTTCAGAAGAACAACCCTTCATAAAACAATATTTCTATGAACAGCATTGCAGTGACAACTGTTCCAGTTGGCTCATTCTGATATAGGGTTGCCAACTTTCTAATTGCACAAAACTGAACACCCTTGCCCTGCCCCACAGCTTCCCTGAGGCCCTGATACCTCTCATTCCACCCCCCTCCCTCCATTGCTCACTCTCCCCCACCCTCATTCACTTTCACTGCGCTGGGGTAGCAGGTTGGGGTGTGGGAGGGGGTGAGGGCTCCAACTGGGGGTGCGGGCTCCAGGATGTGAGAGGGGGCTCCGACTGCGTCAGGGGGTTGGGGTGTGGGAGGGGGTGAGGGCTCTGGCTGGGGGTGCGGGTTCTGGGGCCGGGGATGAGGGGTTTGGGATACTGGAGGGGGCAGGGTCCAGAAGGTAGTTTGGGTGTGGGAGGGAGCTCAGGATTGGGGCAGGGGTTGGGGTGTGGGCTCCAGCCAAGTGGTGCTTACATCAGGTGGCTCCTAGGTGGAGGCGTGGCCAGGGGCTCTGCGTGCTGCACATACCTGCAAGCACTGCCCCCTCAGCTCCCATTGGCTGCAGTTCCCTAGGCCACCCCTTTGCTTAGGAACCGCAGGGATATGCCAGCCACTTCCGGGAGCTGTGTGGAGCCAGGGCAGTCAGGGAGCATGCCTTAGCCCCGCTGCGCTGCTAATGAGACTTTTAGCGGCCTGGTCAGCTGTGCTGACCGGAGCTGCCAGGGTCCCTTTTTGACCAGGCGTTCCAGTTGAAAACCAGATATCTGGCAACCTTATTCTGATATTGCATATCTGTGAAGCTGAATTCTGGCAGGCAGTGCATTAGGTGCATTTAAACAACAACTGTGGCCAGCAGGACAGTATGGGATGGAATTCTGGCTTTATCAAGACTTGCAGAGATTGCTTAGTAAACTGCATGTCAGTACCCACAGAGGTATTGCAGGATGTGGTGTAAAGGCCATGGAACATGCCCATAAGTCTATGCATATATAATCGCATACCTAGCAAGGGCCTTTAGATTCAGACATGGTACAGATTATCTATATTCCTGGTAAAAATAACATTGGAGTGGAGCTGTACATGTGTAGCTACTACAAGGCAGAGTTCAAGCACACATTAAATACACATATATATCAGTATAGGTCCAGAAGTTGGCCTTTGTTTCACAACAAAAGTGTTACCAGGGAGGAGTAAAGGGATTTTGATTGGCTTTGTTGTCTACCCTTGTCTGAGAACAAATATTTTCTTTTTTGTATGGTATGTGTATATCTTGATGGATAGTGAGGAGAAAATATAATGACTCGGGCCCCTATCCTGCAATGAGCATCACACAGGCCTCATTCCTGTGTAGGCCCCTATTGGAATCAGCGGGGCTCCATGTGGGCTCAGGGATCCATTGTGTAGAGGTCACTGCAGGATCAGAACATTGGTCAGTTTGATTCTTAAAAAAAACAAAAAACAGGTAGAATAAGGTCCCTGTTATGGGTCCACCCCCTGGACCCTGGGGATTAGCCCCTTCCAGTTGCTGCGCTCTCCTCTGGCTGTCTTTCCACCTGTCTTCTTCTCTCATCCTGCTGCCCCTCTTGCTCCAGGTGCTGCAGCTTTCTCTTTGTGACTTGTCCCTCCAGCCAGGTCACTATGATCCTCCTCTTCCGGGATATCAAAGGCTTTCAGGGCAAACTGTCCTAGGCAGTCCACTCTCTGCTGTCTGGTCTGTGCCACTTCCCCAGTGGCTGATAGGGGAGCCTGGGCCCACCCTCTACTCTGGTTTCCCGCTCAGGGATCTTCTAGTCAGCAGCCAAGGTCAGCACTATCCTAAACTTTTGCTGCCTTTTCCCTGAGCCTTTCCTACACCTTCTGGTTCCCCCATCTGTGGATTTGCCAGCCCAAACACTCTCCTTCCAGAGAGTGACTGCAGACTAAATTCCATAGCCCCAAACACACTTCCCTTCTCCCATGGGAGTGACTGCAGCTCCCTTTTTCGCTCTCAGCTCCTGGGATTTATACTGCTCCCTCCTGTTCCCATCTAGCTGAACCTTACCTAATGAATCCCTGCTCACTTGGCTGCTCCTCCACTTACAGCCTGGGCAGTTAATTGGTCCAGCTAGCCACCTTAACCACTTCAGGCCTTAGCTTTCTTTGCGTTCTTTGCATGCTGAAGTTTTCCATAGAAGAGAAGTCATCACACAGCCATACTGCAACTACCACCAAAAATGATTAGTTACTGAATGTATTATAGTTAAATCATATACATACGATGATCATTATGCTCTGTAAAAGATTAAACTGTGACAAATTAGGAATATTCCAGGACAAGTCCAAATATACAAACTTTATTATTTCTAGCAAAAGGAGTAGTGCTTCCATATTTGAGAACCATTTGTTCAAACCTTTTTTGATTATGTATGGTAGTTTCTTAAAAACTGTATATCCCCAAATGAGGATGTCTTTCTCTTTTCTCACTTTCTGGTTAGGTAGCAAAACTTGATAAGATTGATTTTTGTTTACTATGCCCTTTTCAGGTTTGCTTGGCATGTAACCCTTTTATGTTAGTATTATGTATGGTCATTTTAGCTATGGTTATATTAGTTGGGCTGTAGGAACCCCTCTGATGATCATTTAATGCAGGAAAATTCTCACCATTTTCTGTAGCCCGCTGGACAATTTTTTATGGGTTCAGGCCTTGTTAAAAATCCTAGGCAGTATTCTTAGCCTTGCCTGCTGCAGCCAGGGAAGCACATCAGAAGCACAAAGCAACCAAAATGCTGCTGTAAAGGGGACCTGAAGATTCCTCTTGACACAAGGACTTGCACTCAGCACAGCTCAGAATCTTGCCCAGTGTGTTTGGCATCCAGATTTCCCTCACTGTGGCATGAAAGAATAAAAATACCCCCACTGAACTCATTTCCTTATCACAGCAAGGAAATGCATTAGTGCAAAAGGTCAAGTTAGAAAAAATAAAGGTCAGATATATAGAGATGAGACTCTAAGGTGCCACAAGTACTCCTGTTCTTTTTGCACATTGAAAATAGCCACTCAAAAGGCCAACTTAAATAAGACACAATTGAGGGTAACTCCGGGGCCTACAAACTCTCATATATGGGATCTTCTTAAACCTTCTATACGCTACTCTATATGGGTAATACCTTAAATTCTTATCTTGAACACAATTCTTTAGTAAGGAAGGAAAAAATGCTAGTGGCATTTTGGTGTTAAGCTTCGCTCAGGTTGGCAGACAGAAGTTACGTTTTGTGTTTTTCATCAGGAAATGTTAGTTTGATGGACAGAACACCTGTTGCACCAACGGTGATGGCAGCATCACTTTGCTTCCCAAAGGTGGGTTGGGTTAATCACTGGGACAAGCTTTCAGAACTTGATGGAGCATGACCCATAGGAGTAGTTGTTGCTTTTTTTATTGTCTTTTTCCATTAGTTTGTTATCTGTGAGACTTAAATTTGTTGCAAACTCAATGCCAAAAAGAATGTTCTGTAGGGATAAGTTTTTGGGGAACACACTCAAGCAAAAGTGTCAGATGCTGAACCTAGGAAAGGTTGTACAGCTACAGAGGTTGTCGATAACTTAGCTGAGGCAGGGCACTGAGCTGTAATGTAGTCAAATTAAGTATGCAAATATACACATGAAGGGAATGTAAATAACAAGTAAGTTTCTAAATACAAAGAATATGCCGTTTTTTTCAGCTCATGCTAAGGGGATTTCACATAGCTGCTGTGGCTACTTGTGGAGTTGGAACATTGTGAAATAAGTGCCCATTTTTCTGTAAACGAGTGAAATTAAAACCACAAAAATCTATTACCTTTCTGTTTATTCTTTTAAAATATGTAACTTTGCTGTTGCTGCAGTGTCATTAAAATAAAATTGATGGCTCTAGGCCTAGGCCAGAGTCAGAGTTTTAAAACAAGTTATTCTAAAATGTGTTGTCTCTTTTCTTTGTTCTTATGAAATTATCCTCTGGAGTTGTGAAAGGAGGAGCTGCCAGAATTGCTAGTGGAATAGCCCGCCCACCACCGCACTTGGTACGTCAGAACTTGAGTCCATGTCTACACTACAAAATTATCTTGACCTAACTTATGTCGGCCTAAAGCCACCGCAGTTATTGAATTGCTAGCGTGTGTGCATGCTTGGCTCCTTGCCTCAGCAGTGCGCATCCTCACCAGGAGCACTTGTATTAAGAACATAAGAACAGCCATACTGGGTAAGACCAAAGGTCCATCAAGCCCAGTATCCTGTCCTCTGACAGTGGCCAATGGCAGGTGCCCCAAAGGGAATGGACAGACAGGTTATCATCAAGTGATCCATGCCCTGTCACCCAATCCCAGCTTCTGGCAAACAGAGGCCAGGGACACCATTCCTGCCCATCCTGGCTAATAGCCATTGATGGACCGATCTCCCATGAATCTATCTAGCTCTCTTTTGAACCCTGTTATAGTATTGGCCTTCACAACACCCTCTAGCAAGGAGTTCCAGAGGTTGACAGTGCGTTGCATGAAAAAATACTTTCTTGTGTTTGTTTTAAACCTGCTACTTATTAATTTCATTTAGTGGCCCCTTGTTTTTGTATTATGAGAAGGAGTAAATAACACTTCCTTATTTACTTTCTCTATACCACTCATGATTTTATAGACCTCTATCATATCCGCCCTTAGTCGCCTCTTTTCCAAGCTGAAAAGTCACAGTCTTATTTCTCTCTCCTCATACGGAACCTGTTCTATACCCCTAATCATTTTTGTTGCCCTTTTCTGAACCTTTTCCAATTCCAATATATCTTTTTTGAGATGGGGCGACCACATCTGCACGCAATATTCAAGGTGTGGGCGTAACATGGATTTATATAGAGGCAAAATGATATTTTCTGTCTTATCTATCCCTTTCTTAATGATTCCCAACATTCTGTTTGCTTTTCTGACTGCTGCTGCACATTGAGTGGATGATTTCAGAGAACTATCCACAATGACTCCAAGATCTCTTTCCTGAGTGGTAAAGCTAATTTAGACTCCATCATTGTATATGTATAGTTAGGATTATGTTTTCCAATGTGCCTTTCTTTGCATTTATCAACATTGATTGCATTGTGAGTGTGTGGCATTGTGGGACACTTCCTGAAAGCCAGTAACAGTTGATATAAGCAATACAGTGTCTACGCTGACCTTGTGTCGATCTAGTTACATTGACCGTGACTCTACGCTGCTCGGGGAAGTGATGTTACTAATTGGCATAGAGAGGCACTTACGTTATGAGAACCAAATTTCAGTGAAGACACTTCCACAGCTAGGTCAACGCCAAGTAGCTTACATTGACCTAACTGTATTGTGTAGATCTAGGGTGACCAGATAGCAAGTGTGAAAAATCGGGACAGAGGGTGGGGAGTAATAGGCACCTATGTAAGAAAACGTCCCAGTATCTGGACTGTTCCTATAAAATCGGGACATCTGGTCACTCTGTGTAGATCAGGCCTGAGACTTACAGCACTGCAGCTCAGATACCTACTGCTTGAGGTAAAGGATAACTCTTACCTGGTGGTAGTAGTAGTAGGCTGTTATCAGACAGGCATGTGCCATGTACTGTGCTAATATGTATTATAAATTCTTGGATCTCTGGCTTAATGGCAAACAGAAGGGTTCAGAAGGAAAAGTTTTTCTTAAAGTTCCCAGGGCTTTCTTGTAGGATTTCAGATAGTTCCTGCTTTCTATCAAGCCAGAAATATTGCAAGTACAACCCATCTTACAGCTGCATGTAACAGGAATTACAATGCTTTAAAAAAAATCAACTATGAATATATAAAGGCTGTATGCAAGATACGGGCAAGACTGGTCAGAAAAAATAAAAACTTCCTGTCACGTTGCCTTGTGCGCTTGTGCAATGAAGAGGGTGATAGATAAATCATCTTGCAGCACTTGTGTGGTTTTATTGAAACAGGAATGCTTTCTCCGTCGTTTATTTTACCTATATATTCCTCCATTAAGGAATGTATTAGGTGCACAAACACAGCTGAAATACCTCCAGAAATAGCAAATTAATAAAGAAGAGAACATGAACAGACAGAGCAGGCTGACTGAAACAACAAATGCTGGAACAATATCCCAGATTCTCTGGTCTAGTCAGACTGTGTATTCAGTACAAGACTGTGGTGCAGGAGTTGGGAAAGAGGCTTTAAGCTATATTTGTGACTCACAAATCCTTGGGCCAATATGTGCTGGCCTTAAGGTGACCAGATATCCCGATTTTATAGGGACAGTCCCGATTTTGGGGTCTTTTTCTTATATAGGCTCCTATTACCCCCGTCCCGATTTTTCACGTTTGCTGTCTGCCTACCTGGCCTGGATACCAGTTCCAATTTAGAGCAGCCTGAAAAAGTTGAACCAAACCATCTTTTGAAATTAGATAAAAAGTAGCTATTTTTCACCCCCAGTATTTTTCAGTTTCTTCTGTTTCTGCCCTCTGTGTTCCAGCCCTGCCAAGAAGTAGGAACACTTGCTACAGGTGAGCAAAGTCTCTGTGCAAGTAATTGGTGGATTTAATGTATATTTGTGATTTGTTGACACAGCAATCTCAGGTCTGATCCACAGCTCATTGAAGTTCACGTGATTCTTTCCACTGACGTCAGTGGGCTTTGAATTGGCCCTAAGCTATTATAAAAATAATTGTTGAAAATATGGCAAAATGTGATGATGACTTATTCAATATGCAATATTTATCCAGCTCAAAGATCTTGTAAGAGCCCATTCTTGAGATATTTCTGGCCTCATTGGAGATAGGAAGGAATGGAAATGTTGTAAGAGAACTTGTACCAACAAACACCTCATCTAAAGCACATTCAACTAAACAGGAGTCTTTCTATTGACTTCAATTGGTGTTGGGATAGGGCCAGAATTTCCAGTCCAACTTTACAAGCCCATAAGGAATCTGTTAGTTGAGGAAAACATCTCTTAAATAGCCAGGCTTTTTTGGGGTCCATTTCTGAATCCAAACTCTAAGTCTTTTCCAATTTGTCCATCACTAATATGTACTAACATTATGGATTCAGTGCGGCAGGCAGGGGCAGCTCTATGTTTTTTGCCGCCCCAAGCACGGCAAGCAGGTGGCTTTCGGCAGCATGCCTACGGGAGGTCCGCTGGTGCCGCGCCATGGGCGTCCCTGCCGCCGAATTGCCACCGAAGCCGCGGGACTGGCGGACCTCCCGCAGGCATGCCGCTGAAAGCCGCCTGCCTGCTGCCCTCACAGCGACCGGCAGGCTGCCCCCCCCCCTCCCCGCGCGGCTTGCCGCCCCAGGCACGCACTTGCTGCGCTGGTGCCTGGAGCCACCCCTGGTGGCAGGCTTTTATATTATATATATAAAAACTCTGATTCCTCATCTTCTGCCCACTGGGTACACAATGTGTACACAGACAGGACTTGGTAATCACTGTTGTGCCAAGCTATTTATTATAATATTCAGCTCAGAGGTAGCCAGCAATACCCACCAAGCATTGAGATTTAAAACAAAATAATAAAAATATGCTAACCTAATTGAAGGTGGTTTAGTTTTTGTGTGTTCTGGCTATTTTTGTAAAAGCATTCTCCTCTTTCCTTTTGCTGTCTTATTGCCATCTTCTCTGCCTTGTTCACCAGCTTCTAAACAGCCTGGATGAGAACTAATTGTAACAAATGCCTAGAATTTTCCCTAAATCTGTTACCAATGAAAATATTGGACTACATTCGACTCATTGTATTATATGATTTGTTATGTGGCCTCAGAGGGATTTAATCCTGGCCCCACTGAGTGGCAAAACTCATATTGACTTCAGTGGGACCTGGATTTGTCTTGAAATCCCCTCAAGGAGAGTTGCAAATCACGCAACATTCCTGAATGAATCATTTTGCCTTATTTGGATTTCTCATTTAGCTGAGAGATATCTTAAAAACACATGTAGTCAAACATCTTCCTAGAAACTACAGTGCACCACTGCAGATATTAGAGCACAAGTTATTCCAATTAAGGTTGGCAACCTGGCACTAATTTATGCTCCAAATGTTTGTTTATACTATGCTATAAGTGTGCATAGTGTTTCACGGACAAAAAAAATACCATGTCTATGTTCTAAGTTCCTGACCCAGCAAAATCTTGTTCATATGAGGTAGGTTTGAGTATCAGATAAGTAGTTCCAAGGGCTACTATTGTAAATTGACTTCAATGAGACAGCTTGTTTACTTCTGCATTGACAAATTTGAGTGTAAATTGAACTGATTGAGACTGCTCGTGTGTATAGGAACCATACCCATGTTAAGATATGATGCAGTGTAAGATGGTAATGCGAACTTGTGGGGATAGGTTAGGAAGGACAGGCGTTATATGTTGTATTTTGAAACTACTTTGGTAAGTAAAGATCAAATGCCATTAAAGGTCTTAAAGTTTTGACATTGTATTTGTATTGATACCGGTGCTTACAGTGGAAGCTTAGGATTTCTAGGCTTCATGTAAGAATATTGTTAGAGGAACACAACATAAGAATGGCCATACCAGGTCAGACCAAAGGTCCATCTAGCCCAGTATCCTGTCTACCGACAGTGGCCAATGCCAGGTGCCCCAGAGGGGGTGGATCTAACAGGCAATGATCAAGTGATCTCTCTCCTGCCATCCATCTCCATCCTCTCACAAACAGAGGCTAGGGACACCATTCCTTACCCATCCTGGCTAGTAGCCATTCATGGACTTAACCTCCATGAATTTATCCAGTTCTCTTTTAAACGCTGTTATAGTCCTAGCCTTCACAACCTCCTCAGGTAAGGAGTTCCACAAGTTGACTGAATGCTGCGTGAAGAACAACTTCCTTGTATTTGTTTTAAACCCGCTGCCTATTAATTTCATTTGGTGACCCCTAGTTCTTATATTATGGGAATAAGTAAATAACTTTTCCTTATCCACTTTCTCCACATCACTCATGATTTTATATACCTCTATCATATCTCCCCTTAGTCTCCTCTTTTCCAAGCTGAAGAGTCCTAGCCTCTTTAATCTCTCCTCATATGGGACCCGTTCCAAACCCCTAATCATTTTAGTTGCCCTTTTCTGAACCTTTTCTAGTGCCAGTATATCTTTTTTGAGACGAGGAGACCACATCTGTACGCAGTATTCGAGATGTGGGCGTACTATCGATTTATATAAGGGCAATAATATATTCTCGGTCTTATTCTCTATCCCCTTTTTAATGATTCCTAACATCCTGTTTGCTTTTTTGACTGCCTCTGCACACTGCGTGGACATCTTCAGAGAACTATCCACGATGACTCCAAGATCTTTTTCCTTGTTGTAGCTAAATTAGCCCCCATTATATTGTATGTATAGTTGGGGTTATTTTCTCCAATGTGCATTAGTTTACATTTATCCACATTAAATTTCATTTGCCATTTTGTTGTCCAATCACTTAGTTTTGTGAGATCTTTTTGAAGTTCGTCACAGTCTGCTTTGGTCTTAACTATCTTGAGCAGTTTAGTATCATCTGCAAACTTTGCCACCTCACTGTTTACCCCTTTCTCCAGATCATTTATGAATAAGTTGAATAGGATTGGTCCGAGGACTGACCCTTGGGGAACACCACTAGTTACCCCTCTCCATTCTGAGAATTTACCATTAATTCCTACCCTTTGTTCCCTGTCTTTTATCCAGTTCTCAATCCATGAAAGGACCTTCCCTTTTATCCCATGACAGCTTAATTTACGTAAGAGCCTTTGGTGAGGGACCTTGTCAAAGGCTTTCTGGAAATCTAAGTACACTATGTCCACTGGATCCCCCTTGTCTACATGTTTGTTGACCCCTTCAAAGAACTCTAATAGATTAGTAAGACACGATTTCCCTTTACAGAAACCATGTTGACTATTGCTCAACAGTTTATGTTTTTCTATGTGTCTGACAATTTTATTCTTAACTATTGTTTCAACTAATTTGCCTGATACCGATGTTAGACTTACCAGTCTGTAATTGCTGGGATCACCTCTAGAGCCCTTTTTAAATATTGGTGTTACATTAGCTAACTTCCAGTCATTGGGTACAGCAGCCGATTTAAAGGACAGGTTACAAACCTTAGTTAGTAGTTCTGCAACTTCACATGAGTTCTTTCAGAACTCTTGGGTGAATGCCATCTGGTCCTGGCGACTTGTTAATGTTAAGTTTATCAATTAATCCAAAACCTCTTCTAGTGACACTAGAATTTTCCCTCTAGATTCAGTCCCTTATATGTAACCACCACCTCTGCAGGGAGTTGCTGTGATACACCAGTCCCAGAGCTGTCTGGTGGTATCTGGGTGTACACATGTTTGGAGTCAAGTACTGTAGGTTCTCCCAGCACTTGTCCCTCATGCTCTAGTTCTCTCTGGGTTCCCATAATACTCAGAGTCTGATGAATAACACAAGATCGTTTTAAGTTACAAACAAAACATGGTAAACACAACACAAGTAGATAGGATGACCCGGTGTCCAGTTTTTGACCAGAACACCCGATGGAAAAGGGACCCTGGTGGCTCCGGTCAGCACTGCCGACCGGGCCTTAAAAGTCTGGTTGGCGGTGCTGTGGAGCTAAGGCAGGCTAGTCCCTACCTCTCCTTGCACTGCACTGTGCCCCAGAAGCGGCCAGCAGCAGGTCTGGCTACTAGGCGGGGGGGGTCACAGGGCTCCACCCCAGGCACCAGCTCTGCATTCCCATTGGTTGGGAGCTGGGGCCAATGGGAGCTGCGGGGGTGGTGCCTGTGGGCGAGAGCAGTGCATGTAGCTGCCTGCCATGCCTCCGCTTAGGAACCGGACCTGCTGCTGGCTGCTTCGGGGGCGCAGCATGGTGCCAGGACAGGCACCGCGCGCTGCTGACTGGGAGTCACCAGAGGTAAGCCTGAGCCCCAATCCTGAGCCCCCTCCCACACCCTGAACCCCTAATTTCTGACCCCACCCCAGAGCCTGCACCCACAGTTAGAGCCCTCACCCCCTCCCGCAGCCCAGTGAAAGTGAGTGAGGATGGGGAAGAGTGAGCCACTGAGGGAGGGGTAATATAGTGAGCGGGGGCAGGGCCTCAGGAAGGGGCAGGGAAGAGGGAGCGGCTTCAGGGAAGTTGGGGGCTAGGCTGTTTGGTTTTGTGTGATTAGAAAGTTGGCAACTCTACAAATAGGGCTTTGCCCAGCCCCTAAAGGCAGTCCAGGTTAAGGGTATGAATCTGGGGCTCCACAGGACTGGTGCCAGTAAGGGATACTCACTCCAAGCCACCCTTCTCCCAGGGACAATCACAGACCTGCTCCAGCAATCAGATCCCACAGCCAGAGTCCTGTCCTATTGTCCAGCACCTCTAGCCTCATTCTGTCTTGTCCACAAGGTTCCCTTGTTTGTAGGCCATTCCTGGCTATTCATTAGCGGTGACTACCACTGATGTCCTTGCCAGCAACAGGATGCTCCCCAGCTTGGCTCTCAGCCCCTCAATACCAGCTACTTAACTACCCAGCTTTCTCTTCACAGCCAGATAGCAGAGTGGTATCTCTGACTTAATGCTCCAGCTCTCTTTTGACCACTGTCCTCTCTGACTTCTGGCTCAGGTTGCCACCTGTCCAGGTTTTCACAGGATCATCCCTATTTCAAATCTCTATACCAGGAAATCTGAAAGGCTGCTCAACAGACATCTGCCAGCTGTTGCTTTTTTGAGGTAGCTGTCCTGGGAAATCTGCAAGTGTGCTTAATATACACTGCCAGCCTTTCAGTTTTATGGGCTCAGGAGTATCTCAGAGGTCTCGTTTTTGTGAACCTCAGAAGTGGCGATTCTCCTTCTGGCACTACTTCCTTTTTCCACGCTGGAGGATTATAGAGCACTCTTCTGGCTGGGTGTTGCATTACGGGTTAACACAGTGCCAATCATAACATCCTCCCTTAGTGAAAGTAGATCAGTTTCTGATCTATTCCAGCCCCACTGCTGAAATGGATGGATCTATCTTGTTTGGAGAACTAGACCATACTAAGGGATCCATCACAAAAGTTGCTGTTGTCCCATTATGTTCTTTTCAAAAAAGCCACATTTTGAGGCTCCTCGGTGCAGATGTAATGGTAGGTGAATTGATTTCTATTGAATTTGGCTGCATTGAGGTAGCAATGTTTAAGGTGCAAAGTGAAGACTACTTCCTGCAGGAAAGAATTAGCACATTCCTTTCTTATAAAATATGGCTTGTACAATTTGCTTCAGCTTTCCAGAAAATATCAATCCTGGCATAAGATCCTGTCTGAAATTTCATGACGATCAGTACTTGGCAAAGTTAGAGGAGAGGGATGCAAAATATCATGTAAGGTTGAAGCAAATCATTATAGTTACAGCAGGGGTCAGCAACCTATGGCACACATGCCAAACACAGCACGTGAGCCGATTCTGAGTGGCACGCAGCTCCCTATGAAAAAGTATTTAAATACAATATCATATCCCAGAAGGAGAAAAGTGATTACTTGGGAGAACATTCACCTCATCTCCAAATTTATATCCAATTTGCCTATTAACTTCCTAAACACCCTTGAACCATTGCCTCAGTGGCTTTAAAAAAAAAGGGAATAAATATGATTAAATGGAGTAGAATAGCAGGAGACAATTAGGTCAAACATTCAAAGAATTTACAGTTTGACTTTACATTTGTATTATACTAGAACATCCCATTTTGATAACCTTATGACAATCAGATGTTATGCAGTTAAAGCAGGTAGAAAATCTTTGAACCCCATGTTCAGGGGCCATTAGCAACAGCTCCATGTTCAGTATCCCTGGTGGGTAAGCAGTAGAGAGTGGGTAATGTGCCATTATCTGCACAGCTTTCATTTTTACCTAGGCAATATGCTGCTGGGTTTGTTCAGATGTAGGGATCAAAGACAGACAGCAGAAGCTATTTGCATCAGTGTAGCTCCTGGAGCTGTATTCTAATTAGGGGGTTCTTTTAGGATGAAGTTTGGGTGGTCCACATTTCCAATGGAACCTTCTGCTATGTTCTGGCTTGGCTGAGCACCAGAGGGTGGTAATGTTTTTTTTTCCTGCTGTGCTCAGGAGGCTGCAAATTCACTTCGTGCCATGATGAATGCTGTAATTAGCAGCACGTGCTGAAATTTGACAAGGCGGGCAAAGGTGTCATTCTGTAGAGCAATTGTTGCTCTTGAGAAAAGGAAACAAAAGGAGAAAATAAAACTAAAATCAATGGTACACAAGAAAGCATGGATTTTTTTAAGGACTCCACTTTCGATAGTTACAGCGACATTACAACACAACCATTACTAGGAGTCATTAGGAAGGCGGACTACGAAAGGGTATAGAAATGTTAAAAAATAACCACTTTATACAGATTTAACAAATCTCATTTCAGATTAAATAATTATTTGTTTCTCAGTTTGTAGTTTTCAACTGCACCAGTGGATAACAATTTTTCTTCTGGTTTCATTAAAACCATATGTCTGCCAAATTAGCAATTTCAATGCCATTTAGCTGACAAGATCTTGCATTTAGAGTGACATTCTCTTTGAGGTCTCCTCTTTTGTACAAGATACAGCGTGTTTATTTACATATTAGGTAACACTAGTGATCAGGACAATTTTTCCTTTTTTCATCTACTTGGCGCAATCCATCCTTTGTACCTGCCACCAAAAAAGAGAACTCTCTGATGAGGAAATTAAAGAAAATATATGTGCTTACATTTGCACATAAACATCATGGGCTAGCTGTAAGCTGAGTGACGAAATAGCCATGAAAGAATAAGCCCCCGATCTTGTAACAGCGCTGGGGTGACCTAAACACCTCATCTCTTTTGGTTTGTGGATCTGTTGTGGTGAAAATAAGTGTGGCCTAATAAATGACCTTGAGTGCAGGGGACTGGACTAGATGACCTCTCGAGGTCCCTTCCAGTTCTATGATTCTATGACTACCAGATGGCTCAAGCACAATCTGAAAAGCCAGCAGTCGTTCATTCTTTCAGTTTGCCTGAGAACTGCACTGGCACTTTCTGTAGTCTCGGAGTAGCTTTTAGTTGTACCTCTGTTTTGAAACTACTTTCAAATAGGATATTGTTTTTTCTAGCTGCTTCTGCTGTAATTTTTTGTTGTGGGCATATGTGTGATAAAAGACCAGCACGTCTCAGGGAAGGAGAATGAGAGACTGTTCTGTATGTGGACACACTAATTACACTCATTAATTTCACATCATGTCTTTCTCTTTATTTTTCTACTACTGATCTGAATGCACTTGATCAGAGCAGGGGCAATTTATTGTAAAAATGCAAGGCACAAAAGAGATACTGCATATGCTATCTAGGTGCTTTCATCTGTGCGAAAAGTAATTGCACTGTACATATTCTTCTCCTGAATCTATTTCTGGCTAAGCAGTCTTTGTTTGGTAACTGTTTTTTCTTCTGTCAGTAATAGAAAGGTTTGCATAAGTCACATTAACTGACCAATATAGGAAGTTAGAAATAGATCAGACTTTGAATGAATGCAAAATAAAGTGTTGAGCCAGCAATTTAGGATGTAAGACGCAAGCTGTTAGATTCAAACTTTGATACATTGTCAGAATTTTAAGAACAATAATTTAGGATGTCAGACTGCAGCTTTACAAACTAATAAAGATAATAAGGCTCAGCAATTGGATTCTCTATTAAAGTTTCAGTCATTTAAATGGCATAGATGTGAGTTCTAATTTGAATTCATGGCATATTATAAAATGTAATGTTTTCTGCTGATAGCGCCAAGGTATTTAAATGATTGTGGATTCCTTTGCAGAAAAGCGGTACTTGGGTGACTAGCAATGGAAAGGGGGTCAGTTTAGAGGCATGCCGGTATGGTGGGATAAAGTAGCTTAGATTACCACTGCCTGAGCTGTGTTGGTCCTGTGAATGGAGAGAGAATGCCATCCTGCAGGGCATAAATTTGGTATCTTTCACAAATACTGAATTCAGTTTTAGAAGATTTTTTTTTATGAGAGGAAGGGAAAGATGTGCTTAAACACGAAGTTCCATGGTAACCGAATGTATTTACCTGACTTGTTAGTTGTTACCAGTTTCCTCTGGATACATTAGAATGGCGGTTTTTAAAAAAAGGCTGTTCTTTCAAATGGGGTTTCCAATGTCATTTGTGTCTATCCTTCCTCCTGGTTGGTGTTGACAGTACCCTTTAAAGAACAAAACAGATACCTTTTGAAAGCTCTTCTCTTAGACTGAGCTTCTCCACTAGCTGGCTTTCACTCTCCTGCTGCGGTAGGTGTTGACAATATTTAATGTTACATGTTTGTGTGTTGATGTTACATTCTCATGACAGTGGTTCGTCATTTCTCTTTTCTGCTATAGCGTCTGGTGTTCCTCTCATTCGTCAGCATTTTGGGATATTTACTGTTGCCTGTGGGAGGCATTGCTATTTCTTTAGATCCTAATTCCACCATCCTTATTCATGTTAGGGTATGTCTACACTACGAAATTAGGTTGATTTAATAGAAGTCGATTTTTTAGAAATCGATTTGATACAGTCGATTGTGTGTGTCCCCACTAAGCGCATTAAGTTGGCAGTGTGCGTCCACAATACCGAGGCTAGCGTCGACTTTTGGAGCGTTGCACTGTGGTAGCTATCCCACAGTTCCCGCAGTCTCCGCCGCCCATTGGAATTCTGGGTTGAGCTCCCAATGCCTGATGGGGCAAAAACATTGTCGCGGGTGGTTCTGGGTACCTGTCGTCAGGCCACCCTCCCTCCCTCCATGAAAGCAATGGCAAAAAATCGTTTCTTGCCTTTTTTTCCTGGGTTACCCGTGCAGATGACATACCACGGCAAGCATGGAGCTCGCTCAGCTCACTGTCACCGTATGTCTCCTGGGTGCTGCTGGCAGACGCGGTACTGCAGTGCTACACAGCAGAAGCCCCTTGCCTTGCCTCAGGCTGCTCTCCCAGTCGGCAGCACCGTGTGGTCGCACCTACCCCAGCCTACACCTTGTTTCCATGGCTCATGAAGCCTGGATAGTAGTAAGGAGCAGTTCAACTATAGGCTGAGCAAGTGCATAATGGTGGTAGAGTGCTTTTGGGTGTTTAAAAGCTCGCTGGCACAGTTTACTGACTCGGTTAGACCTCAGCGAAACCAATATTCCCATCGTTATTACTGCTTGCTGTGTGCTCCACAATATCTGTGAGAGTAAGGGGAAGACATTTATGGCGGGGTGGGAGGCTGAGGTAAATCGCCTGGCCGCTGATTATGTGCAGCCAGACACCAGGGCGGTTAGAAGAGCACAGCAGCACGCGCCGTGCATCAGAGAAGCTTTGAAAACCAGTTTCATGACTGGCCAGGCTACGGTGTGAAAGTTCCGTTTGTTTCTCCTTGATGAAAACTCATCCCCTTGGTTCACTCTACTTCCCTGTAAGCCAACCGCCCTCCCCTCCCCCCTTTGATCTCTGCTTGCAGAGGCAATAAAGTCATTGTTTCAAATTCATGCATTTTTTATTAATTTGTCACACAAATGGGGGGATAACTGCCAAGGTAGCCTGGGAGGCGTGGGGGAGGAGGGAAGCACAGGGGTGGGGTAGTTGTAGGGGCACCCCCTAGAATGGCATGCAGCTCATCATAGAAGCAGCATGTCTGGGGCGCTGACCTGGAGTGGCCGTTTGCCTCTCTGGTTCTTTGGTAGGCTTGCCTGAGCTCCTTAAGTTTAACGCAGCACTGCTGTGAGTCCCTGTTATAACCTCTGTCCTTCGTGCCCTTGGAGATTTTTTCAAATATTCCGGCATTTCGTCTTTTGGAATGGAGTTCGGATAGCACAGATTCATCTCCCCATACAGTGATCAGATGCAGTACCTCCCGTTTGGTCCATGCTGGAGCTCTTTTGCGATTCTGGGACTTAATGGTCACCTGTGCTGATGAGCTCTGCATGGTCACCTGTGCTGATCAGCTCGCTATGCTGGCCAAACAGGAAGTGAAATTCAAAAGTTCGCAGGGCTTTTCCTGTCTACCTGGCCAGTGCATCTGAGTTGAGAGCGCTATCCAGAGCGGTCACAATGGCGCACTCTGGGATAGTTCCCGGAGGCCAATCGAATTGCGTCCACACTACCCCAAATTCGACCCAGCAGGGTCGATTTCAGCGCTAATCTCCTCGTCGGGGAGGAGAACAGAAATCAATTTTAAGAGCCCTTTAAGTTGACAAAAATGGCTTCGTCGTGTGGACGGGTGCAGGGTTAAATCGATCTAACGCTGCTAAATTGACCTAAACTTGTAGTGTAGACCAGGGCACAGACTGTACCCTAGCAGTCCCATTGAAATAAGCGAGGCCACTTCCGTAGTAAGGTGCAATATGCAACATGAGGGAGGGGTGCAGAATTGGGAATTTAAGTTATAAATTGGGATTCTTGTCCTTCTTTTGCCATTCTGTATATTTGTCATCTGGAAAAATCATTTTAATCTGAATAGTTATCTTTTTAAGCCTATATTCTGTTGTGCCTGATGTTCAGCCAACCAGCCTAGTTGTTGGTAAATGCCCAAGGATACCACCTTTTAAAAAGTCATCTGTCCATATCTGGCTTCAAAGCTAGTTTTTCTCCTCAATCCCTGCTAGATGTGGGCACTGTGTATAAAAAGCATTACATACAATAGTTCTCAGCATATATTTCATATCTCTTTTCTTTCAGATGCATGCTTCATGGCTTTCTCTAATGTGTGCTATTACATTATTACAGGACAATGGATTATGGTGGCTGCATTTTTGTCACTACTATCAAGGAATCTGATTTTCTTGTATTTTTTTAAAGCTTATTTATGATTTTTGCAGAGGGTTATGATGGTAAATGGGAGAACCATTTTCAGTGTCAGCCTTGAGAGCTGCCAAGTTAAATACATGAGACTAAAAGACTGAGAGCTCGGCAACAGCACTGTGACAATATACAGAGCCAATGTATTGATTTCTCAGAGCTATAATTCCTCCCAGAATGCACAGGTTTCTTCCTTCTATTGTTGCTTTTAAAAGAAGTCTATGGTTAAGTTCTTTGTATAAAAATTATAATAGATATATGACAGTTGACATTTTTATGCATATCCACCTTGTAATGTTAAAAAGAATCATGCTTGGAAAGAGAACGAAAAGTTATAGAAAACAATGTGGCAACAATTTACTGTTATGGCATATGTCTCAAGAGATCAAATGATCTTGAAAGATTTTCACCATTTCATGCCAACATCTCATGAGATTCTGGCCCGGCTGAGCCTGAATAACATTGGCTCCTGCTGCTTTAATTCCCACTGTTTGCAGTTGGGATCATGGCATGTGACATAACTGCTTCCCTGAGAGACAAGCTGCAGAACCATGCTGAGTTGCTGAGGAAGGTCATTTAAAACTAGACTGGTGACAGTGGTAGAAAAAAGATTAAGGACAATTCCACTCTGACAGGGTCATAGATGGCGGGGAGGGGAGAAGTGATCTGAGAATCAGAAGTTAGAACTGGAAAATGCCTGACTCCCGAAAAGGAAGTGGAAAAAGCCACAGAGCCATCAATTATTTCTTATGCTCCTTTTATTCTCCTTTACTCACTCCCATGCCTCTTAGAAGACAGAAGTATAGATGCCTTGGAAACTACCTTGAAATCAGCATCTTTAGCTGGTACTGAAGAGAGGATAGATATTTACACAACTACTCAATATAACATAAGTGTAGGGAGATGCAGTGATCATTTATATCCAGCAGATGAAAAAAAAGGAAATTGCTGGCATTAAACTAGAGGACTCAAATGCCTGGAGAAGAGATTGAAGAAAGCTGCAGAAAATGAAAAGGAAAGACTTTGTGGGAAATGGAGGACAAAAGGGGGAGAAAAACAGCTGTGGGAGTACTTAAGTGAAGGAAAATGATTATTAAATTAGATTTGGAGATTATGGGGGATAGTAAGACTTTCTAAAGAAAGGAGCAAGTATATGCGAGGTGGTAAGGTAACCATTATAGGGAGACTTACAGTTGTAAAGAAACTATCCCAAAGTGTTATGTATTTATGGAAGCTAATGAAGTTGCTAGTACAAAGAAGATCCCAAGGAAGTGCCAGAAAACAGAATGATGTTCACTATCAAAAGAAGAAAGAGACAATAGATATTGAATAACCTAGGCAATTTATCTGCCAAGTAGTTGCGGGGAATGCTATTTTTAATAGTGATGCTTCAAATTTACTATATGTAGTAATTTTCATCCCAAATTTCTTTACAAACATGAATGACTTTTTGAAGTGGGTAGTATTATACACTTTTGCAGATAGGAAAACTGGGGCAAAGGGAAGTTAGAAGCCAGATACTGTTTAGCTTAAGTCACCAAAGGGCAAAGTTGGCAATAGATTCCAGGAGTCCTAAATACCAGTCCATGTAACTAGCCACTAAACACACTGTCACTCCTGGATAAAAGATTAATAAAAAGTGTTGCAGTGGTTGGAATCTTATGAAGTTGAACCCATTAGTGAAAATAAATGAGTTTATGACACTAATGAGCAATTTAGATGTAACCTGGCTGATGGTTACAGCTCTATCCTTTATACCTTCACAAAACTTACACTATAAAACAAGTACATGATCCTGAAAAGATTTGGTCACTAATTAGAAAATATTGTACTCCAGCTCTTTCATTAAATGCCTTCAAATGGAAGAAAGTCTCTCAGTGGTAAAAGCTTCAGAAATATATTATAATAAGATGCACATTCTCTGGAACGTTATTTATATCAACAGTGAACATGCTAGTTAAATTCAATTGAAAAAAAGCCCCAAATGAGAGCATTTTCCAGGCAACCACCATGTAAAACACAGACTGATTTTAATAATTACAGCTAGAACACTAGTAGAAACCAGGTGAAAAGTGTCTGTATGGAAGAACCTGGGAACTCTGGAGGGATACATCTAAGAAATAGCAACATTTGTTTGTCTTGGGGGCAGGGGAAGTATTATTTTAACTTTTTTTATATACTGAATTTTCTAATCTTGAAACCAGTTAAGTGGTCTAGTGGCACAGTTGCCAACTTTCATGCGGTAAATAAGCACCCCGACTTTCACAATAAGTCAAAAATCAAGCTAATTTCATTTCATATGCATCCGAAGAAGTGGGCTGTAGTCCACGAAAGCTTATGCTCTAATAAATTTGTTAGTCTCTAAGGTGCCACAAGTCCTCCTGTTCTTCTTTTTGCGGATACAGACTAACACGGCTGCTACTCTGAAACCTCTCATTTCAAAACAAGACCAAAACAAACCAATCCCTAAGAACCCCAACACTCTATGTGACTAGATCCCCCCGACATGCAGTCTGGGACTGTGGTGGACCTGCTGTGCACCCCTGACTCTCCCCCCCCCCCTTGCCGCTGCTTGTCGGGAGTCGATCAAAAAAAAGAAGCAACAAGCTACAAGCCAAAAGCTAGCCAACAAACAACTCACAAGCCAAAAACAAACCCAATTTCTGAATTGTTTCCATGGGTTTGGCATGTCTGGTGGTATAAAATGTCAAATGGTATGATGTGAAGTTTCTGGTACTAAAGATGCAGTCTGCTCTGAGTTGCAAGCACCAATAAATACATACCTCCAAGCTCAAAAGGTTAAGATGGAAAACTTCTGGGTGCTTCTGGGAGAAGTGTAATGCTGATTTAAGATTTTAAGGACAGAGTAGTAAGGAGTGATATTCTGTGTCACTGAGCTACCACCAGTTAATCAGTGCTCTTCAATCTCTAGTGTCTTCTCTAATCTTTACAGGTCTCATGCTGTTCTCAAAATGTTAGGGGACTGAAAACTCTGATTGGCTATCACCACTTTAAAAAACCCAAAGAGATCTCCAGTGAGGAAGAATGTGTGTGTCTTTCTTTTAAAACAAATTCTTCTCCATACAAACCTTTAGGCCACCAAGGGAATACAAAGAAGTTCCCCTGTGGAGGCAAGAGTTCTCCCATCTGCAGCTGGGAATATTGAATTAAAGATAAACTGGCTCTTAAACAATTGCCAAGAACAAAAAAGACTATAAACCTTGGCCTATCTCTAGCATTAAACCCACATCCCATTCTTTGAAGGTAAAGAGTCGGGTCT
This sequence comes from Chrysemys picta bellii, assembly GCF_011386835.1. Classification (NCBI taxonomy): domain Eukaryota; kingdom Metazoa; phylum Chordata; order Testudines; family Emydidae; genus Chrysemys; species Chrysemys picta. The sequence goes on along the minus strand of NC_088794.1, from coordinate 52,262,375 downwards.
AAGCCATGGAATTTGGATTCAGATTTCAAACATCTTAGAGTTTGGTGTTCAGATCCAAGCAACCTATTATAGAGATAAAGTAGGGGACAATAGTGGCTCTGAGATTGGATGCTAGATACCTCTACCTCTACCCTCACAGTTTGGAAGTATTTTGGTATCCTGACTCTTGGTTACATTCTTCTCACATTTTTTTCTCCAGCAGTTTTGAACATCAATGTGTTCCAGGCCAATGCTGAAATACACTCAGAAAAAGGAAGCGCAACTTCTCATAGTATTTTTAGCCCAACTGAGAAGAAACAAGAATTGGAAATATCACAGAAAAGTTTGTTTTCATCAGACATCTAATCACATTTACGGGCTTGAGAAGGTCAGTGAAGTGGCAGTTGTTTGGTGAAGTGATTGGATAGGAATTCCAGCTGAACCTAAACTCTAGCTTAGCGCCAAAGTGATTCCCAAGTATTTTTGTTGCCAAATGTAGTGAGGAACTGTCACAAGGTGGCCCCACCTGAAGTGCTGTCCAGTGGCAGGCTGTGGCAAAACAGTTTCTCTCCTTTAGAGTCCCCAGTAACTGCACAACAACTTTCTTGCCTAATAATACCCCTCTTTGGGGCTAGCTTATTACAAAAACATAGTACCAAGTATCAGGGGGTAGCCATGTTAGTCTGTATTCAGAAAAACAACGAGGAGTCCGATGGCACCTTAAAGACTAACAGATTTATTTGGGCATAAGCTTTTGTGGGTAAAAAACCCAGTTTTTACCCACAAAAACTTATGCCCAAATAAATCTGTTACTCTTTAAGGTGCCTCCGGACTCCTCGTTGTTTTTACAAAAACATAGTCCATTTCTCACACCCAGTGTTCATAGTCCTTAAAATCCCCAAACAGCATATTCCTAGTTGCCCCACATACCACAATACAGCCTCTTCCTCCTCATCTTGGCTCTTCTTTGGTCCTCTCCTGTCTTTTTACCAGGACAGCCACCCCAGCCCTTCCAGGCAGAGTGCAACCCTGCTCTTGCCAGCAGGAATCCTCAGAGCCTCTCTGCTGGGAATTCATCCTCATTAGGGCAGTGTCCCTCACTCTCCATGGTCTGTTAACCTTTTGACAGGGAGGCCCTTCCACTACTCCCCTGGCTCCAGCTCTCCAGCGTGGACTGGTTAAGCCTCTCTGCTGTTCTCCTGCCTCTAGCCCTCAGCGTCAGCTCTCCAGCTTAGGAGTCAGCAGGCAACTTCCTTTTCTGCTCTCTAGCCTTCAGCCTGCCCTGGATCTGCAGCTCAGGGAGCTCACCTGGTAAAACTCTCTTGCTGCTCTCCTGCCTTCAGCCTTCCCCCAGGAACCACCTATAGCTTCCTTCAGGGACTTCCTACAGTCCCCTGGTCTCTGGCAGCCCTCACCTGCTGATTTCTCGCTCCCAGGCATTCTTATCTGCCCTGTTCCTGAGTGATCCTCCAATGGCTCAGTCTCTCTTCCCTATAGCGCCCATTTGGGGTCAGCTAACCAATCACAGGTGCACTGGCCTATTGACTCTTACAGGGCAGTGTCACCCTGAGAAAGTACCTTGCACTGCTGCTGGTGGAGTCATCTTATTCATTGTCTTTAAGTACTTGGAGAAAGGCTGGTTTCCAAGAGTTTTACACTCATCCTAATATACATACCCCAAATGTGCAATTTATTTTCTATTTACCATTATTGTTTGTTTATACATAGTGTGGGAACACTCACAGGTCTCAATCAAGATCAGGTTCCTGTTGTACTAGGTACTATGCACACACAGATGATCCCTGGCCCAAAGGGCTCACAATCTAATTCTCCCGCTTAAAAACTTTGCCATCCAGTCAGGGAGGAGAAACAATACCATGTGATATAGATGATTAGTCACATGCCAGGAACCCTGAAAAGCAAATAGTCAAATGTGCAGCTTTCATATAGGCTGACCTTTGTGAGTATAAATAGGTGGCAAACAAAAAATAAGTTTTATTTACAAAAAGAAAATAAGGGATCAGATTATTTTAATCCTATGGAAAAAAATATAGAACTGAATTGGGATGAAGCCCATAGGGTACTACAGAAGTTACCTTAAAAGTCTGTGAAATTGAATAGCTTCCATGGTTTTTTGGAACCACCCTATAGAATTCTATATCAGAATTCTCTATAAAATTCAATAGGATGGATCAAAAGTTGTAAAATAATTACCACTTTTAATATTTTCTATGTGTCTTTTTCATGATTTATTCTCCAGACTTTGAACCACTGTGTTCCAAATCTTTGGAGGTTCAACCAATACTCATCTACAAACATAAAAGAATTCCCTGACTTATACTTTCATACTCAAATAAGAAGAGCAGTTTGAAGCCAAGATGAAATACATTTGCCTTCTTCACAATACAAAAAATAACACATTGAAGCAGCAGCCCAACAGCTACATTACCATGCATTCCACTTATAACAGGTTGAATAGATTTCCCAGAACAAACGCATTACATTCACTTTATATTTAACCAGGTACAACTGACAGAAACTTTCATTTTAACAGGTAACCAAGTATTTCCTCCCCACACACTTTAACAGTAAGCTTTATTCCAAAAGCATTTGTGCACCCTAACTTCAAAAAAATTGTAAACATACATAGACTGAGGAAGCAAGATTGCAAATCAGAATTTTTAGTACACTTCAGCTTCAACAAGATTATCCTTCAGTTAGTCCTTTGCTTATGTCCATGCGTTCTCTCTCTCTCTCTCTCTCTCTCTCTCTCTTTCTGTCACACTTGCTTTGCTGCCTCAAGACATATTGGACTCTGGATATGTCCAATATAACTGGCATGCACTATAGTTTTGTTCTTAGACTCTGGGTTCTAGGTTTGGGCATACTGATGCAGATCTATCACAGAGGCACAGAATAACAGGTGCTTTTATTTTTCCACAGTAAATGCATAAAATTGTCATGTCATTGAGAGTTTCTATGTCAGGTAATCAGGGAGAGAAAATGGGCTTATGCATCTGACCATTGACATGTTGACCAGGAATGCAAGTATTGCTAATTGCCTTTTTTCCTCTCTTTTCTTCTTCTCCTATCAGCACTATGAAAACTTTAAAGAAAATACCAGCACAATGACTGGAAATATTTGGGGAAAATCTCATACATCTGCTAGGAGAACAAAAAAGCAAGAAATTAAAGAACGATAGCCATTGATGAAGATTTTACCTATGGGATCTACTTCATATGTACTTCCAGTCATTCTTTCATGAAGGGGGAAGATGCCATGATTATTTAAATTATCTTAAGATTTTAAATCTCTTATTGATTTAGTGCAGAGAAAAGAAAGTGGAATTAACTCGAGATGTTTCATCAATTTGAACAGAACAGGGAAAAAGCCAATAACTGAATACAGCTTTAAAAGGCAGATTTGAGGTATATTTTTTTCTGAATCTATTTCAGTAGAAGTCATTTGCAGTGAGAGGAAAATAAACCTCTGAGATGGTGTATTATTTTCATATGATTGAAACCTGATTGAACAGGTCTGGAATAGGCTTGGGGGAAGCTTGTGGTTTTCACTTTTTATAACAGCAAATCTAATACATTTTGTGAAATCTTTGCCTGTAAGAAAAGTTAGTAATTGAATGATTGATTCCCCCCCCTCCAAGCACCTTTTGTTCTGACATTTGGGTGCCATACATAGATTAGATACAAGCAGCACATTATGTTAAACTGTCCACAATGGATAGAACAAGCAGCTCACCTTCTTGAATCTGACCCTTGCAAACATAAATCAACTGGAAATTATAGACAATTAATCAAAAGCAAATGCTTGACCAAAAAAGCATGAAGCCATGAAACTAACATCAAAAAATGCCTTCACTGATTTTAGATGGCCCAGTGGTGCACAGAGAGGGTGGTTACCAATAAAGTAAGCAGGTCTCAAACCAGCTGGAACTTTTTAGGTTAAAACCATTACCTTGAATTCCAGATTTGATGTCTGTCAACAAAATATGCTCTGGTTCAGCTAAACGTTATAGGCTCAATAGAGGAATCACTGGGAGAAATTCTATGATCTGTGTTTGAAGGCCTTAAAATCTGCAACTTTATGAATTACATAGTTGTCTTCCTGATCTCTTACACATTGTAAAATTATGATCTAGCCTACAAGGGAGTACAATGAAAACAGAGAGCCATCAGAAAAAGGAACATGCATCCCATGGAAAGTTTGGACATTGCAAAAAAAAAATTGTCTCAAATTGGGATAAAAAGTCGAAAATTTAAAATCTTTTTTTGTGGAATGGAAATTCTGAAAAATTTGGATATGAAAACATCAAAACAACCTTAGTGAAACACTTTGCTTCAATAATGCTGAAATATTAATTTTGGTAATATTGAAACATTACAATATGAAATAGTAAAAATAATATAAAAGTTGAAACAAAATGAGAATGTCAAAATGAAATATTCCATTTCAATCCTGATTAAATTAAAACAATTTCCTTCAAAATTTTTGTTGAAATTGATACATTCCCTTGAGAGTCAAGGTGGGTGAGTTAATGTCTTTTATTGAATTAATTTCTGTTGATGAGAGAGACAAGCTTTTGAGCTTATATAGAGGTCATAGGGACTGGCAGCACTCTTGTACTGGTAGATAAGTGATTAGGGCAATGGGCTAACAACCTTGGGGGCTCTCACATGGTGGTTCGAGTCCCACACACAACTGGTTTAGGGTGAAGGTTTCCTGGTGCTGATCTACCTTTTGTCCAAAATGGAATCAGATATTGCAATAAGTAGAAATGTACTCAGTATGTCCTAGCTAAATCAAGATGGAACAGATTGTTAGTATACATAGTTAACACATTTCAAAGAACTATTCAGGATGCAGTGGCCCATTAATTAAAATGTACAGTTATAAGAGTGGAAATGCCTGCAAACTGCATGGATGCTTCTTAAAAGCACCATAATAGAGGCTCAAATTAAATGTATACCCCCAAATTTAAAAACACTGTAAGTGAACAAAAAAGTGCTACCATGGCTAAACAACAAATTAAAAGAAGTGGTTAGATGCAAAAAGGCATCCTTTAAAAATTGTAAGTACATAAACTTTGGCAAGTCAAGTGTAAAAGTATAATTAGGAAGACCAAAAAGAATTTGAAGAGCAACTAGCCAGAGACTCAAAAACTAACAGCAAAAATAATTAAGTACATCAGAAGCAGAAAGCCTGCCAAACAATCAGTGGAGCCACTGGATGATTGAGCTCCTAAAGGAGCACTCAAGGAAAATAAGACTGCAGAGAAGCTAAACTAATTCTTTGCATGGGTTTTTACAGCAGAGGAGATCCCCACACCTGAGCCATTCTTTTTAGGTGAGAAATCTGAGGAACTGTCCCAGATTGAGGTGTCAATAGAGGAAGTTTAAAACAAATTGATAAATTAAACAGTAAGTCACCAGCCCTGATGTTCTGAAGGAGCTCAAATAGGAAATTGCTCAACTATTAACTGTTAACTATTAATCAGCTTCTGTACCAGATGGCTGGAGGATAGCTAATGTGACACCAATTTTTTAAAAAAGCTCAGAGGCAATCCTAGCAATTACAGACCAGTAAGCCTAACTTCAGTACCAGGTAATTTGGTTGAAACTATGGTAAAGAACAGAATTATCAGACACATAGATGAACATCATTGGTTGGGGAAAAGTCAACATGGCTTTTGTAAGTGGAAATCATGCCTCACCAATCTACTAGAATTCTTTGAGGCGGTCAACAAAAACGTGGACAGAGGTGATCCAATGGATATAGTATACTTGGACTTTCAGAAAGCCTTTGACAAGGTCCCTCACCAAAGGCTCTTAAGCAAAGTAAGCAGTCATGGGATAAGAGGGAAGGTCTTCTTATGGATCAGCAAGTGGTTAAAAGATGGGAAACAATGGGTAGGAATAAATGGTCAGAGTGGAGTGAGGTAAATAGTGGTGCCCCCCAGGGGTCTCTATCGGGGCCAATCCTATTCAACATATTCATAAATTAATTGGAACAAGGGGTATAAAGTGAGGTGGCCAAATTTTCAGATGATACAAAACTACTCAAGATAGTTAAGTCCAAAGCAGACTGTGCAGAGTTACAAAATGATTTCACAAAACTGGGTGACTGGGCAACAAACTGGCACATGAAAGTCAATGCTGATAAATGCAAAATAATGCACATTGGAAAACAAAATCCCAACTATACATACAAAATGATGAGATCTAAATTAGCTGTTACCACTCAAGAACAAGATCTTGGAATCATTGTGGATAGTTTTCTGAAATCATTTGCTCAACATGCAGCAGCAATCAAAAAACCGAACAGAATGTTAGGAACCATTAGGGAAAGGGACAGATAATAAGACCAAAAATATCATAATGCCACTATATTAATCCATGGTACTACCACATCTTGAATACTGCATGTAGTTCTGGTTGTCCCATCTCCATAAAGATAGACTAAACTTGGAAAAGGCACAGAGGAGGGCAACAAAAATGATTAGCGGTATTGAACAGCTTCTGTATCAGAAGAGATTAAAGACTGGAACTTTTCATCTTGGAAAAGAGATGCCAAAAGCTGGGAGTGGATGGCAGGGAATGGATCATGCAATGATTTCCTGTTCTGTTCATTCCCTCATTGTTGGAAGACAGGATACTGGGCTAGACGGACCATTGGTCTGACCCAGCACACCTGTTCTTATGTTCATTAGCATCTCTCCAGTCACGGGCGGGGGATCATTCCCTGGAATCATTTTGATTTAGATGAAATGGAATTTTCTGTTGGAAAACTGTTCTGTCAACAAATAAATCGACCAACTCTGAATGATAGAAGGAATAGTTCTTTTTATAACACTGTATCTAGCTATAGTTTTGGAAACAACTTGCTTTTATTTCCCTATCTATAAACAGTTTCCTAATCAGTAGCACACAGAGATTTTTGAAATCTGGTCACGTACTGTTAGGACCTTTTTTTTTGCCTTATGATACATTAATTTTCACTGTGGAGAGAAAAGGTACACATAGAAATTTCTGTTTGTGAGAAGTAGCAGTGTTCTCTTCTGGAGGGATAATCTAGAGAAGCCATCTTTGGGTCTTAATTTTTTTTTCATGTTGTTTAAAGTTCTTTTCAGTAGTGTTTTCTATTAGCATAGTTTCATTTTAGGGCATTTAAAAACATTTTGGGTCCAAAGTGATCATATTGGTTGAAATGTTTACATAAGAGATGAATTTGACCCTTTTTGTGGTCATACTTTTAAAAAAAGAAAAGAAAAAGAAAAATGGCCTCCCTTATTATTTTAGCTGGAAATCTATATAGCCTAAGTGGCCTGCAAAAATCCATGGCCAGTTGTCGCGTGGGCTCTGAATAGACTTTAAAGGGTTACTTTTCCATGCAGAGAACAGTTTTACTGTACGTGTGCAACATGGAACTACTGATAATAGCAGTTATGTGACTAATTCCCCACATCCTTTGCTGAAAATGTACTATAAATCTGGGGCAGTTGAATAACCAATTAGAAAAAATCTTAGCGACATAACCCACAGACAGCTGAGGATAACATGTGAGGTCCACATTTTTAATGATGCAGCTGCCACTGCTGCCTCATACTTGCTTTTCATACTACTAATGGGATCTGAAGGTATACGGTCATAATTTATGGTTAGACTGAAAATACCACAACTTAGCAATGGGATAGCAAACAACATATAACATTTATAAAAACACTGAGCTATGTTATGATCTTATTTACTCCAGTGCAAATCTGGCATAATTCCACAGTAGTCAACATTGTTACTTTAGTATTATGCCATTGTATATTGAGATAAGAATCTGCTCCTAAATCTTCCATAGCATGTTTACACAGCATATCATATCAACAGCAATGGTTCTGATTTCTTCAGGGAGAAAAGTTCATTAAAATGGACAGGTTTCCTTCTGCTGTCACAGATCCACAAGATCAGTGCTTTGCCCCCAACCTGGAACAGTCTCTCGGGGGAACCTCTTCGATATGCCAGAACTCCAATGGGTCTCACTCATCCTTCAGGGTAGGCCATGCAACCTCACCACCTCCTGAGACTCAGCCTGCTGTCAGGCTTCAGCACTCCTGCTTTGTGCTATGAGCTCTCTTCAGTGAGTCCAAATGAGACAGCCTCCTGGTAGAGACTTGTACACCCTTTGGGATTAAATTAATGCACCTCTCTAAGTATTTACAGTGACACTCAACCAACGTTTTCAGACCAGTAGGGTTTATTATTCATCTGGAACATAGCATTGGAAGGACTTAGGTTAACACGGAGAAATGAAGGTTAAAGCATAGTCCGTTCTGGTCATTTTAGAGTGGTCCAGCAGCCAAGCTGTAGTGAACTCCATTTTCAAGCTCTCTCTGTCTCTCTCTGACTTCCTTCCTTAGTCAGTTCCTTGGTGACAGACTCCCTAGCTTCTTCCAGAAGCCAACTTTTATCCCCTCACCTTTCATACTTTGTTCTCGAGCTGGGGTCTCTGCTCCATTTCCCTGTAGGGAGGTGGGGACATCATCCTCCCTCTGGGTCCTTGTCGCTAGGTGTCCTGGTGGTTGGACTTTCCTATGTCTTCTCAGTTTTTCCATTGATATGGATCGGCCTCAGCCAGTCCCTTTTTAATGACCCAATGAGCCCACTCAGACAGCTAAGTGACACACACACACCTATGTCTCTAGGTCTACCCTGAGGGCAGGCATAGACCTGTTTTCCCCCCGGATAGCCATGCAAATTATAGGGGAAACTGAGGCACACGTAGGATTAATAAAAACATTATAAAAAAACTCCCAATTCATCTCACCTCCATATGGTGTTGGAAGATAATTATTAATTTAAATGGTACCCTAAATGCACAGGAGTCTGTACATAAATAAATGTCCTTTCCCTGAAGAGCTTCCAGTGTAAGGTCAGTGTATTATTGTATTGAAAACCAGTTAAATGTGTACATTCTGTTCCTGTGTAGCAAAGGTGATCAGGATACCCCAATACATACCATTTAAAGACAGGAAGGTGAAGAAATTCAAATGCTGACATCTCAGCTTCATGCAAGGGGTTATTGGTACTTTTTGGAAAAATAATGTTTTACTTGGCCTATATTTTAAACAAGAATATAAGAGGAATCTGCTGTTTTATGAAATATTATGGATTGTAAATACAAATCTTAAATTGGATTTACTACTGCAGGCAACCTGAGAAAGTGCTAAGATTAAAGATAGCCTTTCGGGGAATACTGTAGCATCTCACTGAAATGGTTGTGCAGTATTATACTGCACAAAAACATTGACAATTTAAAGTTACAGTTCCTGATGTAATTAATATAATCTGTTTGCACAATACCATATTTACAGCATTATATTAATAATTTCCACATACAAAAAGTATGCATGCAATATTGTGTCCACAGTTTAATAATGGACTTAGATTTCATAGCTTCTTTGATGTTAAGGTCAGAAGGGACCATTATGATAATCTAATCTGACCTTCTCCATAACATAGGTTATACATTTTTACCAACTGATTCCTGAATCAAGCCTATAACTTCTGGATAAGCTAGAACACATCTTTTAGACACAGCATATGATCATTTAAAGAATCCAGCAGATCCCTAGGTATGCTGTTCCAGTGGTTAACCACCTTCACTGTTAAAAAAAAATGTACACTGTTATTCCTACACTGAATTTGTCTAGCTTCTGCTTCAATCCATTGCTTTTTACTGCTAGATTAAAGAGCCCTCAATATCAGAAATTTATTCATACGGTGGAAAATGTTTTCACCCGTACTCCAGGCCCTCTCTCCCAATTGGCTGAGCAAAAAGCCCCACAAAAACCAAATAGGTGGCCAATCAGCTTAACAAAAGAAGATCCAACAGCAGCCAGTCAGCTCAGTGGTATGAACAAACCAGCAAAGAACTGAATGGCACTGAAGTCTGGCACCTCGCCAGGAAGTTGTTGCCCAGGGTCCTTGCCCTGCTCTCCCACCCTAGAGCTGGCCCTGCCCATGTAGGTATATGCCTGTGATCAAGTCACTTCTTAACCTTTCCTTTGGTAAACTAAATAGATTGATCTTCTTTAGTATCAGACTGGAAGGCAGATTTTCCAGACCTTGCATCTAGGTACTTGCTTGTCAGACTAATTGGTTGTGCAGGCAAATATTCTGATACCTTTTGTTGTTGCAAAAAGAGAGACTGAGCCTCAGTCCCTTTAAAAATTTATACCTTTATGTGCACCATTTTTTCCCCAGGAAATGTGTTGAACTGTTCACTGGAGCAACAGAAATGGTTTTAGTGCATGTGATCATCCTGTTGAACATTTAAAGATTTTCCTTGGGAAATTGTTAACATTGATTTGTATTTGTTCAGCACTTTGAAGATGTGAAGTGCAATATGAATGCAGTATTATTTCATTATTAAATACAGTCAGAGCACTTCCTTTGTTTACTATCCCTGATGGCTGGTCCAACAATGATATCACAGACTGCAGGACATATTCCTATTATAGTGGACAGAATTCTGTGATGATTTACACTCTATGCTTCCACAATGAAGTCCAAGTTGCTTGTGGTTCAAATTCGTTTTTAATTTGCCCTTTATATTTTTAAGTTGTTGATTTATGAATTACTGGGCCCTGCTCTGCCCTAAGATATATGGGTGTCAGTTTTATTGAAGTAAATGGGAGCTGCACTTATGTAAATGTAGGCAGAATTAGTCTCCTCTCTATCAGCAAACACATTAAAGGCAAATTTTGTATTATTACTCTTTCTTATTCACATGGCGTGATAGGATGTACATGGCATTTTACAGACTGATAAGATACGATCCTTGCACAAAGGAGCTCACAAATATGAGTTAGAAAAAGTGGGGGGACAAAACAAAGGAAGCGGAGTGCAGCTTTTGAGGGAGCAATGTTTTCTTTGTTTTGGGCCCAGATCCTTTCAGCTGATTAGGTTCATATGCCACATAATTTGCTGCCTGTCTGTCTTTGTTAAGGTTCAGGAGTTGTGGCAGAGAGTGCCTATGAAGAGATTGCTCGCAGAAAGAAGTGCTGAAAGAAATGAAAGTTGAGGTTGTGGAATTCCGCCTCCTTCATTTGTGCTTCTGGATTCTTGAGGTATCTCATTTCCTGTTGTCAAACATACCATGATTTCAGGTGTGTTTAAGTAGCTGGTATAAAAGTGAGGTCACCCATTGTGTTTTGGGTAGTTTGGCATGTTTTTGCCATTCTGCTAGGGAAGACTGTGCAAGGCCTGAGAAGTTGTTTGACAGAGAAAGAGGGAGGAGATGCACTCAGAGATGACAAAAAGTATATGCTAAAATTATCTTCTAAACTGTGACAGAACTATCTTGGGAGTATGTCTTTCATTGCAACATTTCTCTTTGTCCAAACAGTCTTTATGTCCTGTTGAAAGTACTACTGATGCTTGAGAGAGTCATGAATCAATGAGCAGAGAGGGGTCTGTTTTCAGTTCATTCTTTGACCTTCTATCAATTAATTTTCAAAATATCAGCAGTAACAGAGGGAAATTGCTAGGGGAGAGTTGATTTTTCTTCATAGAGATAGTTAGCTTTTCATTTCTAGGACTAAAAATCATTTACATAAATGATGCTAGTGTTTCTAGATCTGTATCTGCCTATATACTATACATGGGATCACCACAAATGCCGTAGACAGATAGATCTGTCTGTCCTTGGGACTCTTTGTAGATGGGCTTTTAAATCATAATTATCCTAGAATACTCAAGGAGCTACTAGAGGAGGTATCTGAGCCTCTAGCTATTATCTTTGGAAAATTATGGGAGACGGGAGAGATTCCAGAAGACTGGAAAAGGGCAAATATAGTGCCCATCTATAAAAAGGGAAATAAAAACAACCCAGGAAACTACAGACCAGTTAGTAACTTCTGTGTCAGGGAAGATAATGGAGCAAGTAATTAAGGAAATCATCTGCAAACACTTGGAAGGTGGTAAGGTGATAGGGAATAGCCAGCATGGATTGGTAAAGAACAAATCGTGTCAAACCAATCTGATAGCTTTCTTTGATAGGATAACGAGTCTTGTGAATAAGGGAGAAGCGGTGGATGTGGTATACCTAGACTTTAGTAAGGCATTTGATATGGTCTCGCATGATATTCTTATCGATAAACTAGGCAAATACAATTTAGATGGGGCTACTATAAGGTGGGTGCATAACTGGCTGGATAACTGTACTCAGAGAGTTGTTGTTAATGGTTCCCAATCCTGCTGGAAAGACATAACAAGTGGAGTTCTGCAGGGGTCTGTTTTGGGACTGGCTCTGTTCAATATCTTCATCAACGACTTAGATATTGGCATAGAAAGTACGCTTATTAAGTTTGCAGATGATACCAAACTGGGAGGGATTGCACTGCTTTGGAGGACAGGGTCATAATTCAAAATCATCTGGACAAATTGGAGAAAGGGCCTGAGGTAAACAGGATGAAGTTTAACAAAGACAAATGCAAAGTGCTCCACTTAGGAAGGAACAATCAGTTTCACACATACAGAATGGGAAGAGACTGTCTAGGAAGGAGTACGGCAGAAAGGGATCTAGGGGTTATAGTGGATCACAAGCTAAATATGAGTCAACAGTGTGATGCTGTTGCAAAAAAAGCAAACGTGATTCTGGGATGTATTAACAGGTGTGTTGTGAGCAAGACACGAGAAGTTATTCTTCTGCTCTACTCTGCGCTGGTTAGGCCTCAACTGGAGTATTGTGTCCAGTTCTGGGCACCACGTTTCAAGAAAGATGTGGAGAAATTGGAGAGGGTCCAGAGAAGAGCAACAAGAATGATTAAAGGTCTTGAGAATATGAAGGAAGGCTGAAAGAATTAGGTTTGTTTAGTTTGGAAAAGAGAAGATTGAGAGGGGACATGATAGCAGTTTTCAGGTATCTAAAAGGGTGTCATGAGGAGGAGGGAGAAAACTTGTTCACCTTAGCCTCTAAGGATAGAACAAGAAGCAATGGGTTTAAACTGCAGCAAGGGAGGTTTAGGTTGGACGTTAGGAAAAAGTTCCTAACTGTCAGGGTGGTTAAGCACTGGAATAAATTGCCTAAGGAGGTTGTGGAATCTCCATCTCTGGAGATATTTAAGAGTAGGTTAGATAAATGTCTATCAGGAATGTCTAGACAGTATTTGATCCTGCCATGAGGGCAGGGGACTGGATTTGATGACCTCTCGAGGTCCCTTCCAGTCCTAGAATCTATACTGAAACATATTTAACTTGATTGCAGCCAAACTGGTTTCTAACACAATTTGATCAGCCAACGTGAATCGAGCCACATGTTCATATCTAGGTAGAAATCTTCAGTTATAGTGGACATCTATAACTTAAGAGTAGAAATGTATTTTAGCACTATTATTAATAAGAAGCTGCTCTACAAATGTGTATACTCCATTTGTTAAAAGCCAAAGTTTAATTCCAGGCTTGACTATTAAAGTTAGGGATCTGTTCTAGAAGAAGGTTTGTTCCTGCTCACATAGACCTGCCAAACCATGTTAGAAACTGGTTTTGACAGCAATCAACTTTAAACTGTACTTAAGAGCCATTATTAAACATGATTTAAAAACAGTTTAGATGGGCATGAAGAGATCACAGCAGAAATAATAAGAGCTGGGTCATACCCTGAGAATTTAATAGCAAATTAAGCTCACTGGTTGTCATGACAGCTGTTGGAAAAAAAACAGCCAGTGAAATGAATTGCAGTGGCAAAATGTAAGTCCTGAAGGATCAGAAATACAGAACTGTGAGGAAACAGGGTTAGTCCCTCCTAAATAAATGTTCCCCTTATTGTACTGATGGCAGATATAGTAAGATGTCTTTGTAATGATGCATGTGTATAATTTAGATGCCCAATAGCTGTAAAAAGGGCATGAGGATTCCTTGCCTCTGCCCCAAAATGAGAAATACCTTTTAGTAGAAGACAATAGGGACAGGGATTTTCTGCCCCAAGTCGTTTTATATTGCATTTAATCGTGTAACTCTTGGAGTGCACTTAACACTGTATCATTTGGTAACTTTTTTGGTCACAGTGTATCCATACAACTTTGTGTGAGATGGTAGCAACATAGGGGCATTGTGAAATACAGAGAACTGCATGCTATGGAATTGTTTAAACAAATCACTGAGTTGACTAGAGAAGTGGGGAACATATCTACTCCTTTGGTTTGGGATATTCAGTGACATACTTAAGAGGGAGTTAAGAGATGTGAGTAGCCCTTATGGAAAACTAAAATATTTTTCATATATTGGTTATTCATTACATATTATACATATGTAGAAAATATAGTGAAATACGAAATGGGCAATATTTCATATACAAGTTATTCAGCAGTACATGCCAAGTCAAATTCTGCTCTAAGTCTATGCAACTCCACTGACTTCCAGCTTAAGAGCAGAATTTTGCCCAATATATTTGGTGTGTGTGATGTGAAACATATTGTCATACTGTGTATTTTAAATATCCTGAAAATCGGAAATTGAAAACACCCAGTATTTACTATGTTCACAATATATTTTAGGCAACAAACCTTATATGAAAAAAAATAGGAAAAGCCAACAGTAGATATAGACACACTATACTAGGCGCACATCTCCGGGCAAATTCTCAGCTGTCAATTGTCACAGCTCCAGTGACTTCAATGGAGCTACGACAATATACACCAGCTAAGGGTTTTTCTCTAGAGTACAGCTAGTACACCAAAGGTCCCTGCTTAATTCAGCCAGAAGTGAGGACCTCATTTGAAATAAACTCTATAAATAGATCTAAAACACAACACAGTTTATATACCTGCCCCTCTAATCTATACCTCATAGGAAGAGGTTGTTGAAGAAGGCAGAATGAGGAGTAATAAATGAACAGATGATGAATTATTCTTTCTGTTTTTGCCCCCATCTTCCTTCCCATTTGATTTTCTCCTAAAATTGGTTGCTGTCTGGCAAGCAAGCCACTTCAGCATCATGCATTGTTGTGTCATAAATAGCTGACTACATAGCATACTACATTCTGCAGATATAGATATCTCCAACTGCTTGACTCACCCACATTGGGAAGAAGATCCAGTGAAGGGAGCACCCACGACACAACAGAGAAGCATGTTTTGTTTCACACCATTCATCTTTCAACTGCTTATATCATCTGGTTTAATTTTTATCTGTCATTCTCTGGCCAAGAAAAAAGATCTTAGACACAAGGATGCCACGTCCCATAGAGCTACATGAAAAGGAGTGGGAGTCAGAATGAGGAAAAGGAGTGGGGATAAGACAAATACAAGGGCAGATTCTCAGCTGGTGTCAGTTGACATCAGTGGAGTCTATTACATTACAGACTGCCCCACATTTTATATCCCAAAAGATTTCTGTCCTTCTGATGTTTGTATTGTTTATGCCCCTGTGGAGTTTTTTTCTTATTGCTTCCTTAGAGTTTTTCACTGTTCCTTTTCTGTTTCCCCTCTGTAGTTTGTCCCTTTCCTGCACTACTCCGTTTGCTTTTACTGAACACATGGGGAAGGCACATGAATGCACCAACATTGTTGGCACACTGTGATGTGTGTGTTTGCTGCATGTGGATGGGGCATGAGTGCATAAGGGTGGGGCACAGGTGCTCATTTTCTCAAGTGTGAATATGTGTCAAGATGCGCTTTGCAAGGCTATTGGACTGAAGTCGGGTCTGGTCTCCTTCATGGCATTTGCACATCTGCCTCAAAGGAGGAATCAACACATAGAGGCCGTAATCACACCTCGCAGTCAATCAACCCTATTTAATTTGATTGGGACTACTATTAAAATATGTTTTAAGTGGGACTTCAGTTTCTTCTCTATACTGTGACTTTATTCTAATGTATGCCCAGGAAAATATGAAAACAGCAAAAAAACACAGTGGTTCCAACCTATGAATGATTTTTTTTTGTACTTTTGTTTCATAGAGGAATTTGTTGAACCAGTGATAATCACTTGATCCAACCACTAGTGTTTCTAGATGTTGTGGGTGAAATTCTCTGAATGTCAGGGGCCAGCACAAGCTTTATGTGCTACTTAAGCTCTATTTTGAGAGTGTAATTGGCACTTTGGTTTATAGGCCCTTATTTGACCTCTGGATGGGAGTAAATTTCAGTCTGCATACTTCAGATTTTGTGTTGGCCCAGATACCCTGGCTCCCATCTCAATACAGTTAGGATCTGTTCCATATTGTCAGATCAGTGAGAAGAAAGGAGGGAGGAGAGGGTAACAATATTTCTTCAGGGAGCAGAGTTTTACCAGCAGTGTGCATTAGTCCAATGTGTTACCAGCCAAGCACTGCAAAATTTTGCCATAGTCTTCACTGGAGCTGGGATATCACCTGCAACTGTATTGCAATTTCCTTTAGGTTTCTTATGCTTTTCATAATAGGTGGAGGCTTTAGAGCAGCTAATTATTGTAGATGCCATTCCTAACTTCAGCACTGATGCCTCGAGTTAAACATCTGCTTTTGAATTTCAGCAAAATCTGTAAACCAAGCCTTTAAATGTCCACTCACAATAATATAGCCATTTTTAAGATTCTCAACTCCCGGTATTTATACGCTAACTATAAATGAGCCACTGGTGGTTATGCAGTTTGTCTTAAAGCATCTGCATTTAATTACACATTGATTTTTATCTATGTTTGTTCATTCTGAGAACCCACATAGGCTTTTGACAGAAACACCAACATACTATTTGATTTCAAAAGCATATTAGCCACACTTTGTTTTATTCTAGATTTTAACTGCTTATTATTTCAGACCATTATGAGAGAGAGACAAATTCATAATATTCTGGTTTGTGCCCATACAGTGAATCTCCAAATGGAAAGTGGTTTGTCCAAAGGTTTTGCTGAAAGTTTACAAGCCTTTCTAGCCAAGCAGGATCCAGTGCTAAGTGAAATGAGTAAAACTTGGTTGAGTTACTGTTTTGTGCTGACCCCATGTTAAACATGTAGCTCTGTATAGTTGTTTGCACAGAACCACATGGAACTTAGCAGTTTCCTTGACTGAGTTTCATGTTGAATTCTTTTGAGATTCCTTCAGACTTGAAACTCAGGAAGTGCAAACCCCACCAAACCAAAGCATGAAGAGATTTGTTTTTACAAACTTAGCACATATATTACAATTGGAATGATACAGAGAAGATTAGCCTGGCCCTTGTACAAGGATAACATGCAAATTTGTGAAGTGTTTCCCAAACTTCTGAATTTCGTGCAGCTCTGAGTCTAAGTGATCAGCTGTACGGTTTTGCAGATCTCAACAGAAAGGGTGTATCAAAGTGGCAGCAAGAGTAAATCCAGGGCCGGCTCTGGGCACCAGCGCTCCAAACATGTGCTTGGGGCGGCACTTTCCAAGGGGCGGCACTCCGGCCCCCCCCCTTTTTTTTTTTTTTGCTTGAGGTGCAAAAAGCCAGGAGCCGGCCCTGGCCAGAGCCCTGCTGCTGGAGACGTCCCCTGGAGCCAAGCCCAGGCTGCGGCAGCGAGACAGGCTTCTGGAGTGTGTGAGGAGCCGGGGAGGGAGGGAAGCAGGCCTGGGATGCAGGGAGGGACGAGGGGTCCTGCCGGGCTGGGCAGGGAGCGTAGATCCCGGCTCGCGCGCTGACAGAGCGAGTGGCTGGGCAGCCTCCGCCCCCTCCTGCCCCTGGACTCAGCCCGCCGTGCACCTCCCCCGCCTCAGCCCCGCGCTGCTTGGGCGGGGAGAGGCAGAGCCCGGCTCCAAGCAGGGCAGCGGGGGATACTGCCCCATAGGGGGACCCCTGCGGCTCGGGCACCTGGGGGTCAGTGTCCGTCCTCTCAGCTCTACCTGCATGGGGCTAGGGAAGCAGCTGTCAGCGCCTGCCCCTCTCAGCCCTTGCACCCCGCCATCCCGCTCGCAGCCCCTCCACTTGTACCTCCCCCATCGCTCCTTTGCCACACCCCTTCCCCTTGTACTCTCCCTTTACCCGCACCTCTCCCCTTGTACCCTCCCCCAGCCCTCTCCTCCTGCACCTCCCCCCTTCCCCTGCACCTCTTCTCCTGCAACCCTCCTGATACCCAGCGGCGGCTTCAGGCTTTTGGCAGCAATTCAGCGGGACCGGCGGACCTCCCGCAGGCATGCCGCCGAATCCGCGGACCGGGGACCTCCCGCAGGCATGCTGCCCACTGCTGTGCTTGGGGCGGCAAAAAAGCTAGCGCCACCCCTGAGTAAATCAGCAATTCAACAGTGGAGTTGTCTGATCTGGTAAAGTATTATTTATTGAGTATCAACAGGTTGTTTGACACTTTTATATGTACGTATATGTATGCTGTATGTATAGTTCCTGCTCTGAGGATGTTAAAATCTACTTCAGACACAGACAAAACAGATCAGATGCCAACAGCATCTGTGGTGTGCTGGCAAAAGATTGAGGTTGTGGAATGATCTAGCAGGGTCATTTTCAAAAGATTTCATGGAATCAGTGGTGTATGAGAGGAGGAATACTTTCGTACTCAGAGAAGAATACAGGAGAATTTCACTAATTCGCTTGGCTAATGTGAAATTCATCCCGGTGCAGCGAGCCAGCATGAGGCCTAAGCGCCTCTTAAACCCTATTTTGAAAGTTTAAATGGAAATTAAGTGGTTCCTGGATCTGGCCCTCCACACTGGGATTAATACCCCCCATTAGAGATTACCAAACTTTTCATGCTAGTGAGTATATGAACAAATATGACTGTTTAAATAAAATGATCAAGAATTTTAAAAGGTCAAGATTAAAAAAAGAGACTGCTTCATGGGATATTCTTTTTTATTTCTCTTGACCAGTGACATTTATACATCTTCATAATATACTATTATAATGTACGATTTGAAAAAGTAATGAAGACAGAGGGCTGGATTCTTTATTCCAGTCTGTCTTATGGTACCACTTGAGGGACAAAGGGGTAAGGAACTGGCCACAGTTGGCCCCAGAGACTTGCCCTATTGGAAGAGAACTCCTTGCTTGGAGCAGTTGCACTGGCTCCAGGTCCTACAATTGCCATGCCCCCTTGACACTGGATGGGGGAACAATGGGGAGCAGGCATAATAGAGTACCATTTTGCCTCACACATCTTTTCCTTGTGTAATGGCTTCTACATCATTGGCATCAGTTAGAGCTACCTGGAAGTGGCTCTAACTCATCATGGCTTTGGCTTGCCTTGAGAATCAGGAAGGTATTCTGGCTCCCTGACATTTCTCCCACATGCTGAGCTGACCTTTGAAGGAGAGAATGAAGCCCATAGTAGTAATACGAGACTTCACTACAACTTTCTGCTAGTAAAACTTCCCTAAGGAGAATAGGGTGTGAGAGCACTGGCTGTTTTAATTTTTGTTTTTGTGAGGAAACACTGGATTTCTACAGCTCAGTGACAGCTAGTGAAGGGTTGTACAGCTGATAGCCACGCATGCCTCCACTTAAATTTTGTTTTTCAATATTTATTCACCATATAAATATAAGGTGGGAACCAAAGCAAAAATTAAAAACAGTAAAAGAAATGTAGCATTTCACACATCATTGATTTAACTGTAGCATCAAGTAAATTATGTGATAAAAACTGTTATTTTTTTAGACGTTCAGCAGCCAGTCTCTATTCTGCATCCCTAAAGGTAAACTTATGCTTAACTTTAGGGATGTGCTAAACTCCCATTGACTTGGATGGGATTTAAGCATATGCAGAAGTGCTTTGCTGAAGGGGCATGGATTAAAGCATGTGCTTAAAAACTTTGCTGGGGTATCAGTTCTGAAACGACAGGATGAGCTGAGATGGGAATAAGATTTTTATATCAGTTTATTATCATGCTTCGTAGTTTGTTGTGGAAGTATAAAGTGGAACTCCAGTGGCATTGATATAGTAGGTTGATTGAGGTTTCCCCTGAAGGACCACCCTGGTTGGAGATGTTTAACTAGAAGATGCTTGAAGTGAGAAAAGTAAGTAATTCATTAGTAAAACAAGACATGAATGAAATCTCAGAAGTACTGGCTACAATATTGCTCTTCTTTCATCCATGTCGAATATTGATCTGAGAAATGAATGTTTGCATCATCTCTGCAGCATAAGGGAGGAAATAGCATACCTGACACTTGCTCTGTTTGACTATGCAAAACAGACACTTAACTATGTTTGCCTTTTTCTTTCCATTTAAATGACTCATTATTTTCAGACTGAATAAAATAATGAATTTTCTAGTTATTTTTATGTATCAAAAGGATTCAAAGTAAATCTGATATGAACCTGAAATATTGGAGGCAAGCGGCAAATCTTTTCTTTAAAAAAAATAGGATTTGCTTCTTAAATTACCAACGTGTTAAAGCAATCATTTTGAAAGGAGGATTCACACTATTTCCTTCCACATATGTCTAACCTATCCATTTTTATTTCAAAGGGTTAGTTCACACCAGAAAGTTTAGATTGCAAATTATTTTGTTGAAGGCATAATAGAAAATCTGAAGCTGAATTTATTCAAAAACAACATATAAATTGACTGGAGTTAAATCTAATAATGTGTGGGGGATGGAAGAAGGGTGGATGAAAACACTTAAGCCACTTTCTTTTGAAGCTGAAGACTTATGGCCCAAGAATAAAGTTTCCTCTATAAATTGAAAAGACCAGTTACTGTGGAAGAAATTTTCAGATAGTAGTCTCTAATTATTTATGTGCTAAATTACAGATGCATCTGTTTGCTCACACCGTTACCTCATTTGAGCATGCAAGTAAGCATTTACACTCGGATCCAGTAACAAAGTGACGGAGGACCAGCAAATGGCTACATGCAAAATTGGATTTACAATAGCTGAAAATTAAGCCCTTGGTTTGACTGCATCTTTTAAAAATTGGACACTAAGGAATTGTGTGATCACACCTATTGAAGGTTGCAGTCTTGGTACTTTCCAGGATCTGAGCACTTCTAATTGTGCTATAAGTTTCTTCTTACTAGTGGATATAAACTAAAGCAACCGAGTCTGTGTAGCATTGTTCTGCACTGTTTCATTTTAAGTATCTAGTTTTGCTTGAGTCAGTAACTTAGCAAGAAATATAGGCAAATAAGCAGTCTTGGGGATGCAGGTAATTTAAAATAGATCTAAATTTTGTTTATTGCTATACTTGCATGCTAGGTGGTCAGGTATTGATTTTATGGTATTGTGTGATAATATAAATAGATTAAGTGAATGGAGAAAAGGTTGACATTTTGCAGGCATGGAAGCTTGGTAAATGGGCTGTTTTGTGGGATATTCATGTAAAAATATTAATGGGAACTTGTCTTAGACAGTTTCAGAGAGGACAGCCATTCTGTCATATTACTGACTTGCAGGGAAGTCGTGTAAAACTAAGATAGATCATAAAATCTCATCTCAGCCAGCACTACTGTCAGGCTATCCAAGGGCCCAGTTCTGCAAAGCCACTGTTCACAAAACAGAGAGGGGCCTTGGTATCAGGGATTGGCCCTTTGTCATCCCAGTGAAAAATCTGCCCAAATCTGGCCAAGTTACAAGCCTTAGAAAAATTGCAGTTTGCACATGCACATTACAGACTTCTTAGATTTTAGTCACTAAATTTGCCAAAGCTTTTGCCCACACTGAGCATGCTCCAGACTGGGGATGAGCAGGACTTTTACTGCAATTACCACTCTGGCCGCTGTGGGCAATGCCAGGTCAGGATCTGGGCATCTGAGCTGTGAGCAGGGAGCTTGTCTCTCCTGTGCACTGTGACCCATGCTGTTGGGACCAGGCAGCCTGGAGGAGGAAGCTTCTTGATTTGAATGAAAAGGGGATAAGAGCCAGAGCTATGGAAGGAGTAGATAGGGACAAAGAGTTGGAGCTGGACTGAAAGCAAATTTCAAAATTTTTGAATTTCCCATGAGCTGGAAATTCTGAGTTTCAGCCAGCTCTATTGACATCCCATGGACTGGACCAACGCAGCCAGTTAGTTGCAGAGATAGTGGATATGTGAATACATCATTACCTGGCTAAACAAAGCTTGAAGATTTGATACCAGCTTATGTTACTATGTTTTCTTGATTATTCCACTTATTGTACAAAGCAGTACAAATTGAACTGGTTGCAAGCATGAAATGTGAGGTAATATTACAGGCTGAGATGCCACTTTTACTTAACTGATCTTTTTTAATACAGTTCCTCTAGTGGAAACATAAAAACTGGCTTTTAAGCCAGTACAATTAAATACCCCACTGTACATATAAACTGCAACTTGATTGGGAAATTTATATTGTGTTCCATTTCAGAAATATGGAATACTTTATATACAATATTAAAATAATGTCACATATACTGGATTTTAAGAATAGTTTATTTAGATTTTTAAGTTATCATAATGAATGCTAAAACATTTTTACTTAAGAATTATAGCTTAACTATGCCATTTGATCAGCTTTCCTAAATTACATAATACAATGTTATGATGTATTTTAAAAAGAGCAAAATCCATTAAGGACCTCAATGTGCTTCAATAGGCTTTGTATATTAAGGATGGAATGACACAATTTTACAGTTGTGCTATTGCAGCTTGAAATATTTCACTATGCACATTTTTAAATTTAATTTTCAAAATGAGTATTAAAAATTCCTATTAAGATGTAATGGAATGTAATACTAGCTGAATAGACATGCTTTCCCAGTATTCTCTTGTAAATAATATTTTTCTCCATAGAGAAGAGCTCCCCTTGATATGAGTCATGTCTCTTATACTAGTGCAATTCTTGTTAAGAGCTTAGATTTTTTTTGCAAGGTTCTGTTCATGTTCCATTAAAAAGAAAACTAAAGTATTTGGTCACATTTTTCACCCTCAAAGTTATTAATAGGCTCTAGAATATGGGAATGGGTTAGGAAAGCATACAGGTCGCTTCCAATTTTGCTTTTGTATTTTTATCATTCTTTCTATCTGAAAAATAAATACTCTGGGACCATTATGGAACCTAGAAGTTGAAACGTGAGAAGCTGTCCAAGGGAACAACATTGATTTCTTTTCTGAGTGAGAAATGGGATTAATATAAGATTTCGAAGACATGGATTCTTCCCTATTACAATACTCTGTTGTCTCACTTGTTCCCCAATAGCACATTAATGGCGAATAGAATGTTTGTTTTCCCACCAAAGCTGACATACCATTTCAGAGGTCAAGCACTGTCTGATACTGCATTTACTGGCTTAAGCTTCTCTTTTCCCACAGAGGATGGATTTGTATAAGAATTACCCCAGCTGCTTTCCCATTAGCTGGGAATGTTTTTCAAATGACTGTCGAGCCCTCCTTGCTTCAGTTCAGAAGCCTAGCATAGTGCATGTTGGGGAATTATAATTAGCCTGGCACATGATACATCTCCATACTGCATGGGTGAGTGGGGCAGAGGCAGATAAGCACCAAGTCAGCAGTTCAGCACTTAAAGAGGTCTTTAATTCAATGTTTCCATCCTCACAGACTGACCACCTCATGGAGAATGAGAAATAAAGACTAGACAGGGTGATATTTGACATTGTTTCCTTTTACGCTGTGTTAAACCATTCAGTCAGCCGAGAGAAACCTTCCAACACATGCTGAAATGGAAGGATTTTGTAGAAACATGCGAGGGGAATGAAGGGGTGCTGTTTAAGACATTTTTGGGTGTGTCAGAGGAATTCTTTTGGGCCAGCCATTGCCCCCACATCACACTGTAGCTGCTGAAAGGATGTTTCTCCTAGCTAACCCTTTCCTCCCACTACACAGCAGGCACAAGCTCTGGCCGAGCACTTTATGCATCAGTCACATAGGGAGCTTCTTATCCATGGCAAGAAGTAATATAATGCGCTCTTGTATTCAGGCAAGACCAAACTCAGTGAAGCATAAAATCAGTTATTTCCAACTAGCTCACTTTTGATTGAAGAAACAGCTTCCAATCTCACAGCAAGAGGACTAACTTGTCACTCACTGAAGCAATTTGCCTGTTCCAAAGGGAGCAGCAATTGTTTTAAAGATTGGGAGCAGCCACTGTTAAAACAGAAGCAACAAACGGTATCAAGGATCAGTTTAAATTAATGTTGGTCAGGCACAGATCACTTTTCTTCTCTGATTTGTTTTGCAGTGAGCGCTATTTACATCTTGGTTAAGAAAGTATTTAGTTAAGGGGTTTGAGGGAGAAGGGGGCTATTTAGGACAAAAAATGATGCTTAATCATTTGTTATAACTGTAGCCCAAAGCTACTTAGGGGTAGGGTTTCAAGCAGCTAATGTGTTGCCAGTGTTCCTTTTTGCTTTTGAAAGGTTTTTCAGTCAGGAAGGTGAAATTATAGTGCTTTTAACAAAATTGATTTTTGTACCAGTGAAATGGTGTGTCATTGACCCTTCTCTATAATACTGTTCCTGGTGCTAGCTCAAGTGCAATAATTGCTTTTCCTCACAACTGACTGAGGCACCGGCCTGTGAAGTATGAGTTAAAGTTCAAATTACGCAATCTTTGTTCTTTGCTTAGGACTACCTGCTCTGAATATTTAACCAAACTGGGAAACGAACAAATGAGCTACACTAAAAAAAAATTCTAAGGCTGGGAGTGGGAGGGAAATCTGCTTACAGCGCTGTTGCTTTTTTAAAAGATAAATACAGAACATTACAATGGGTGAGTATTAGTGCTCCTACTGTTCAGGATCCTGTCTTACAGCCTCTCTTCTCTTTTCTCTCCAGATTAGTTTCAGTGCTGTACTACAGTACATGCCCTTTACTGTGCTTTCCATTATAACAAAACATATGGCAGCAAGAACCACTTTAGCACATCATTTGATTTAACACTGTACAGTACGTGGAATGCTTTATAGCCAGTGGGCTAAGATAGTACATGTTAAAAAATAGGGCTGTCACAGACATAAGAATTAACTGTCACATTAAAGGTCAGTAGTATGTGTATTATTTTTTTTCTCTCCTTTTCTTTAGGAATTATGCATTCATCATTACAGCCAGACTGCAGAATATAATAAAACACATAGATGGGATTAGCTATTAGAAAATGTAATGGCTGGGAAGGGGGGAAGTTTCATTTGTGTCAATGTAATACAGTGAAACACCCACAAACACTTCATTAACATTGACAGCCTGTCACACCTTTCCTTCTCCCATTACTAGTAGATCAATCAGACTACCTATTGAAGAGTGAAGCTTTATTTACAACACCACAAGATAATCAGATTAAATATTTAACAGCATCAGGACCTCCCTAGACATCAAAACATTACCATGTAAGACACATTGATATATAACTCGCTCTTCAAATCTATGCCTGTGTATAACATCCAACTCCACTGGGGCTGAAGTCTTCCAACCACTCCAAAGGCCAGCTTGCTGCAAGCACTTACACCCTCATTAATATGCACTCCTTGCTTGCATGAGCCTGTCAGTCTGATCCATCCCCAGCCCTCGGCTTTCCCCATGCCAATGAGTGAAGATGCTATTACTGAACTGTCCAAAGTCAGTTAACCCATCTATCAATCAATCAATTAATCTGTGTCTGGTAAAAATCCCCAGTGTTGCTGAAGGTCCTGGGATGCACAAGACAGGGCTAAAACCAACCTGATGAAAATTAACTGATCAGGCACTGTATTATAAGCCTGCTTCTGTGTTGTCCCCAACTGTGCCAGCCATAGTCAGCAATACCCTACATAAAAAGACTCAGCTGTTAGGTTAGAGTTCCCCTCTGCAGTCACATACACATTTGTGTTTCAGAAAGGAAGGGAGGGGAATGGAAGAGCCCCCTCTTCAAATGGAATAGATCCTGCCATTCTTGTAACCATCAAAAGTTTAGGCACTGAAAGAAAAAAGGTTTTAAAATTTGGCCCACATTTCAAATTCCAAGTATTGTTTACATAGGTGTAGCACAAATCCACGTGTCACCATTCTGGTACTTATCCACAGCTAATTTTTCTCTGTTAAACATGCCAAACTTTCCCCCTGGCCAGTTTTACACTTACACTCTCTCTCTCTCTCTCTCTCTCTCTCTCTAAGGGTATGTCTACACTACGAGAGTAGTTCGATTTTACTTAAAGCGAATTTGTGGAACCGATATTACAAAGTCGAACGTGTGTATCCACACTAAGGACAGTAATTCGACTTTGTGAGTCCACACTAACGGGGCAAGCGTAGACATTGGAAGCGGTGCACTGTGGGCAGTTATCCCACAGTTCCCACAGTCCCCGCTGCCCATTGGAATTCTGGGTTGAGCCCCCAATGCCTGCTGGGGCAAAAAATGTGTCGAGGGTGGTTTTGGGTAACAGTCGTCATTCAACCATCACTCCCGCCCTCCATCGGTGAAAGCGCTGGCGGGCAATCAGTTCGCGCACTTTTCTGGTGATTGACAGCGCAGACGCCACATTGCTGCGAGCATGGAGCCCGCTGCGATCATTGCTGCAGTTATGGCCGTTGTCAACACCTCGCACCTTATCATCCACCTTTTTCAGAGGCAGATGCTGAGAAATCAGGCAAGGAGGCTACGGCAGCGCGGTGAGGACATTAAATCTGAGAGGGGCACAGACCTCTCGCAAAGCACGGGACCCCGCGCCGTGGACATCATGGTGGCAATGGGTCATGTTGATGCTGTGGAATGGCGATTCTGGGCCCGGGAAACAAGCACGGACTGGTGGGACCGCATAGTGCTGCAGGTCTGGGATGAATCACAGTGGCTGCGAAACTTTCGGATGCCTAAGGGAACTTTCCTGGAATTTTGTGAGTTGCTGTCCCCTGCCCTGAAGCGCAAGGATACCCGGATGCGAGCAGCCCTAACTGTCCAGAAGCAAGTGGCCATAGCCCTCTGGAAGCTTGCAACGCCAGACAGCTACCGGTCAGTCGCAAATCACTTTGGAGTGGGCAAATCTACCGTGGGGGTTGCTGTGATGCAAGTAGCCAACGCAATAGTTGAGCTACTGCTCTCAAAGGTAGTGATCCTGGGAAATGTGCAGGTGATCATAGATGGCTTCGCTGCGATGGGATTCCCAAACCGCGGTGGGGCTATAGGTGGAACTCACATCCCTATCCTGGGACCGGACCACCAGGCCAGCCAATACATTAATCAAAAGGGCTACTTTTCAATGGTGCTGCAAGCACTGGTGAACAATAGGGGACGTTTTACCAACATCAACGTCGGATGGCTGGGCAAGGTTCATGATGCTCATGTTTTCAGGAACTCTGGTCTGTTTAGATGGCTGCAGGAAGGTATTTACTTCCCAGACCACAAAATAACTGTTGGGGATGTGGGGATGCCTATAGTCATCCTCGGGGACCCAGCCTACCCGCTAATGCCCTGGCTCATGAAGCCCTATACAGGCGCCCTGGACAGTGAAAAAGAACTCTTCAGCTACCGGCTGAGCAAGTGCAGAATGGTGGTGGAGTGTGCTTTTGGACATCTGAAGGGGAGATGGAGAAGCTTACTGACTCACTCTGATCTCAGTGAAACCAATATCCCCATTGTTATTGCAGCTTGCTGTGTGCTCCACAATCTCTGTGAGAGCAAGGGGGAGACCTTTATGGCGGGGTGGGAGGTTGAGGCAAATTGCCTGGCTGCTGATTACGCCCAGCCAGACAGCCGGGCGATTCGAAGAGCCCAGCGGGACGCGCTGTGCATCCGGGAAGCTTTGAAAGCTAGGTTCCCGAGTGAGCAGGGTAACCTGTGACTATTAAGTTTGTTTAAAAAGAAGCTGAACCTGCCCCCATTTCTTTACCCAGTTAATGTTGACTATCCTCTCCAGTTACCAACCCCTTTGCCCCACTTCCAACACACCTTTAAAAATAAAATAAATGAAATTTTGAAGTGAGGTTCTTACCCACGAAAGCTTATACTCCCAATACTTCTGTTGGTCTTAAAGGTGCCACAGGACCCTCTGGGTTGCTTTTTACAGATTCAGACTAACACGGCTACCCCTCTGATACTTGACACCATGCAAGGCACTGCATTTAGCCATATGGATTGGAAATCTATCAACCTCATGAAGAAACTTGCACAAATACAGACAGATATCATCTTCCTTTCCAAATGCAAACGGATGGACATCATACCAAATGGACTGAAGGTGAAAAATCCATTGCTTTCTACATACTGCACAGACCACAGTGAGAGATTATGCCATACACTATCAAAGAAACTGAAGACTTGCATCTGAAGAAGTGAGATTCTTACCCACGAAAGCTTATGCTCCCAATACTTCTGTTAGTCTTAAAGGTGCCACAGGACCCTCTGTTGCTTTCATTAACACCATTTTCTTTATTAAGGATTTCGTGGTAAAGTGTTGAAACTGGGACGCAGACTGTGGTGGGGAGCGGGTGTAGTGATGGAAAGGACGCTTCTAAACTCGAGGAATGACAGGCTCCTGCTCCTAGAGCGGTCTGCAGTGGTGGACTGGTTGTTTCAACGGAGCCTGCCACCCCTCCTTTTCGGAACTCTGTGTGTGGGGGCTATGTGACTTTGTGGCGGGGGAGGGAGGTTACAGATCCCCTGCTGCGTGGCTCTGTCATCCAGGCTAAGGACCGCTGCATAAGATCTGTAACCGCCCTTCCCCGCCACAAACTCACATAGCCCCCCCATACAGAACATGAAAACCACCTCCCAGACTGACCAGGGTGCATAGTGACTGCAATGTGTGTGTGTGACCTTCTGCTGAACCTGCCCCCGTGTCTGTACCCTGGTAAAGGTGACTGTCCTCTCCAATTACCAACCCCCTTCTCCCCCTTCAAACACACTCTCCTCTAAAAGAACATGATGGAACCAGTAATTAACAGATACATATTTTTTATTAACAACTACACAGTTAGGGGATGAAACTGGGACAGGGGCTTGGGTGAGGTGCTTTTGGAGTGAAGGAAAGGACTTATCAAATCTTTGGGAATGAGAGCCTTCTGTTACTTGCGCAGTCTGCAGGGGTGGAGTGACTGTTTTCACAGCCCCTGCCACCCCTCCTTCTTGGGACTTTGGGTGAGGGGGGGATGGGACTTTGTGGCCGGGGAGGGCAGTTAGAGAGAGAACGCAGCGGGGCTCTGTCCTCCTGCCTCCAGTCCTGCAGAACATCTACAAGGCGCCGGAGCGTGTCCGTTTGCTCCCTCATTAGTCCAAGCAGCGTTTGAGTCGCCTGCTGGTCTTCCTGCCACCACCTGTCCTCCTGTTTGCTGTGTGATCGCTGGTATTGCGACATGTTCTCCCTCCACTGGGTCTGCCTTGCCGCCTTGGCTCAGGAGCAGCCCATAAGTTCTGAGAACATCTCGTCCCGTGTCCTTCTCTTTCGTCGCCTGATCTGTGCCAGCCTCTGGGAGGGGGATGCCGGATAGCTCGGGAGACGCTCGCAGCTGTGGGATGGAAAAAAGGGAGTGAATTCCTCAGAAAGATACAGTTTTGCGAACAATGAATATAGTCTTTCTCTGTGAACAAGACCATGCACAGCACCTATCACATGCACACTCAGTACAAGGTCGAATTTTCGGCCTTCCCATTGAGTGCCTGGGGTCTTGTTGTAAAGATCACACAAGCGGGGCCGGACAACGGAATTCGGCTAGCAGGCGGACATGGTAAGCCGTAGACTTTTGGCTGCTTAAAGCTTAATTTATAGCAGTGCCCTCCTTTCACGTTCCAAGCAATGTTCCTAGCGTTGGCCAGTTCCTGCTGCCGGCAATCCGGCCAGCATGAACTCTGCCCCTGTCCCACCCCCCTCGCGGCTGTCCCCGGGAAAGATCCCTCCATGCTGCCCCTGTCACGCCTCCACCGCGTGGCTGTAAATGGCCAGTTACAGTTATGTAAAGGAACAGGCAATCAGTCCCAATACTAACATTCCCCTAATTCAAAGCAGGTCACCATGAGTGATATCACTCTGATGAGGATTTCGGAGACAGAGAAAGACCGCATGCTGCGTGAATGCCAGCAAGCACCAGGGCTGTATGCTGCCATGCTTTGCGAGGCAATGATCCCGGGGTACTTGCTGCTAGCCTGGCGCGGAAAAGTTTCCTACCATGGAGGACGCAATAAGGCCGCTCTCCCCAGGAACCTGATGCAAAGGCTTTCACAATACCTCCGGGAGATCTTCGTGGAGATGTCCCAGGAGGATTTCTGCTCTATCCCCAGACATATTGACAGAATTTTCCAGTAGCTGCACTGGCAAGGACTAGAAACTAAAGCACCTAGGGCAAACTAATCATGAAAAACCCATTGTTAAGATACCATTCCTAGTCTGTTCAAAATAAATGTTTAAAACACTTACCTACTGATGTTTCCCCTGATTCACGGTCTGGGTTACCGCCTTGGGAGGTTTGGTAGGGGATCTCCGTGAGGGTGATGAAGAGATCCTGACTGTCGGGGAAATCAGCGTTGAAAGCGCTGTCGACTGCCTGGTCCTCCTCATCTCCTTCCTCATCTTCCCCGTCCGCGAACATCTCTGAGGAAGCGGCCGTCGACAATACCCCATCGTCAGAGTCCACGGACAGTGGTGAGGTAGTGGTGGCGGCCGCACCTAGAATGGAATGCAGTGCCTCGTAGAAACGGCATATGTGGGGCTGGGATCTGGAGCGTCCCTTTGACTCTTTGGTCTTCTGGTACCCTTGTCTCAGCTCCTTAATTTTCACGCGGCACTGTGTTGCATCCCGTCTGTATCCTCTCTCCATCATGGCTTTGGAGATCTTCTCGTAGATCTTCGCATTCCATTTTTTCGATCGCAGCTCCGAAAGCACGGACTCATCGCCCCACACAGCGATCAGATCCAAGACTTCCTGATCAGTCCATGCTGGGGCCCTCTGTCAAGGCTGTATCCCCACTTTGAACTTTAGGGTACAAATGTAGGGGCCTGCATGAAAACTTCTAAGCTTAACTACCAGCTTAGCTCTGGTCCGCTGCCACCATCCCAAGGCTAATTTCCTTCCCTGGGTAGCCTTGAGAGACCTTCACCAATTCCCTGGTGAATACAGATCCAAACCCCTTGGATCTTAAAACAAGGAGAAATTAACCATTCTCCTCCTTCCTCCCACCAACTCAAGGTGAATACAGTTCCAACCCCCCTGGGATCTTAAAACAAGGAGAAATTAACCATCCCCCCTTCTTTCTCCCACCAACTCCTGGTGAATACAGATCCAACCCCCTTGGATCTAAAACAAGGAAAAAATCAATCAGGTTCTTAAAAAGAAGGTTTTTAATTAAAGAAAAAGGTAAAAATCATCTCTGTAAAATCAGTATGGAAAATAACTTTACAGGGTAATCAAACTTAAAGAGCTCAGAGGACTCCCCTCTAGTCTTAGGTTCAAAGTACAGCAAACAAAGATAAACACTCTAGTCAAAGGTACATTTACAAGTTGAGAAAAACAAAGTAAAACTAAGACGCCTTGCCTGGCTTTTTACTTACAAGTTTGAAATAGGAGAGACTTGTTTAGAAAGATGGGGAGAACCTGGATTGATGTCTGGTCCCTCTCAGTCCCAAGAGCGAACGAACTCCCAAACAAAGAGCTCAAACAAAAGCCTTCCCCCTCCCCCCTCCCCCCGCAAGATTTGAAAGTATCTTGTCCCCTTATTGGTCCTTTGGGTCAGATGCCAGCCAGGTTACCTGAGCTTCTTAACCCTTTACAGGGAAAAGGATTTTGGAGTCTCTGGTCAGGAGGGATTTTATAGTACTGTACACAGGACAGCTGTTACCCTTCCCTTTATAGTTATGACACCCTCTTTCTATTCTGCGACTGCATGGTCACCTCTGCTGGAGAGCTCTGCATCGTTGCCAGTGCTGCTGAGCTCGCCACGATGTCCAAACAGGAAATGAGATTCAAACTGGCCAGACAGGAAAAGGAATTCAAATTTTCCCGGGGCTTTTTCTGTGTGGCTGGTCACAGCATCCGAGCTCGGACTGCTGTCCAGAGCGTCAACAGAGTGGTGCACTGTGGGATAGCTCCCGGAGCTATTAGCGTTGAATTACATCCACACCTACCCTAATTCGACATGGCCATGTCGAATTTAGCACTACTCCCCTCATCGGGGAGGAGTACAGAAATCGATTTAAAGAGACCTCTATGTCGAAATAAATAGTTTCATTGTGTGGAGGGGTGCAGGGTTAATTCGAGTTAACGCTGCTAAATTCGACATAACCTCCTAGTGTAGACCAGGCCTAAACTATCCAGCTTTTGTAATGTGGATGAAGAGACATAGATCAACAGAAGATCAGATGATACAATGATGGAAGCTGTGTAAATAGTTAGATGGATAGTTCAGATAGCTAGATGGCCATATACACAATTAGATGGGGAAGTGGACTGAGGAACCTTGGTTAAGTAACTTGGGTTCAAATTCTTGCCTTAAACTCTGACTTGCTGTCTGATCTTGGGAAATAATTTAATCTCTCTGCACTTCACTTTCCTTATCTGTAAAATATGGATAATACCTATCCACCTTAAAACAGGCTCTGGTGCTACATACGGGCAAATAATTTATTTATTTATCATCACCAGCACTACCACTAATGCTCTCTAGATTAAAGGGGTTGTATGAGGGGAATACAAATAAGGAGAAGGAAAATTCATTCACCTGTAATGAAAGTTATGAGGAGTCTAGGATGTATATCATGTCTGTTCATATGGAAGGCTTTCTTTTTGGACTGTGAGGTTTTTGAAGGTTCCTGAAATGGCATATGCATATCCCTAATGTTTATTTTCGCTGGAGTACGAGGCATAATTCATTATTTATTTTGTCCCCTAATACTACTGAATGTATTAGCCCATCAATTAGCTAGTTGTCACTTGGCTGGAGCATCTTAATAGTCCTGCCAATGATACTTTGGGGCAGGCACTATCTTTTTGTCCTGTTTGTACAGTACCTAGCACAATGGGATTTTGGTCCATGACTAGGGCTCCTAGGTGCTACCACAACACTACTATTACTACTATTGCTATTAATAAAATGAGCTATCTCCTATATTTGGTAAAAGGACTGTTGCACCAAACACTGGAATTGAGTATTGGAACAGCTTAATAGAAGCAGCAGTAAGATGTCAAATTCCAGAGTAATTTTCCTGCAGTGGGGATATTTTTCCCCAGTTTCTTCTAATAGTTTTTGGTAATCTCTGTGGGTCCACTGCTTTATTAAAGTGTTACCCTTTGAGATTCTCTTCACTTTGAGGAAGTTGTGGGTGGGTTTCTAACTTGAATTCTTCCAGAAATACTAAAAGCCATTGCCTTTGTTTTCTTTCTACATTTCTGAGCCTCTTTACCACCGGAGCTGTGAGAAATATTCACAGTGAACGGAGTCTTGGGTTTTGAGGTTTGATATGTTTGCAGATTCTCTTGTGAAGGTTTGGAAACAATGGCTGAGCATTTTTGCACGGCTGGTAAAGCCACAGTCATATGCCCACATCTAGTCTCTTATTGTCTAACAAAAGTTGCCTCTTGTCTCCACAACAAGCCCTGGGAATCCCAGGAAAATTATTTCCAAATGATTATTTGTTCTTAATTAGGTTTTTTTCCTTGCACTTCCTAAGAAATGCGCGTATGTTGGCAGAGTGATTTCTAAATAGAATGCTTTATAAAGTTTTCCTAAGAGGCAATATGGGAGTTTATACAATTACTTTCCAGCTTGTATGGCTTAATGCAGGTCATTCTTGGTGAAGAATCCAACATACAGAACACCCTTTGGTCATGTCTACTCTGAAAAAGTGTATCACTTTCTAATATGATGCATTTTTCCCAGTGTGGACACACACAATATCAGCTAAGCTGAAATCTCACTATCTATACAGCACTCTTCTTGTAGAGCTGTTTAAACAAGAAACTGGCTAAAAAGAGAGTGCAGGCAAAGTCTATGTTCCAGAGTGATCTTGGAAAGTGGATCTTAAATACATCACTGAGATGCTGCAGTGATGAACACAATAGAAATGTCCAGGGCCGGCTCTAGGTTTTTTGCCACCCCAAGCAAAAAAAATTTTGGCTGCCCCCCATCCCAGCCCTGGGTTCCTCGCCACACCTCCCCTGCCGCCCCAGCCCTGGGCTCATGTAGATAAATCTCTGATAATTTTCATATCACTTTACATTGTGCCTCTTCATATAACCTTGTGGTGGGTCTACCTACGTGTGACCTCTGTTTTCATGGGACTTTGTATCAAAGCCTCATTTAGAAACTTTGCATTGCCCTTGGTAGAATATTATAGCCCCTAAGGATAGAATAAGATAGAAGAAAAATTTCTTTTTGCTAGCAGTAGAACAAGAGCTCTCCCCCCCCACTCTTAATCAATTGCCCTGTTGAATGAATGAGGTGTGAATGAGCAAGGCATGGAAGGCAGCACCTCCAGACAGCCTCAACTGTTGGAGAGGGGCTGGAAGCCAGACCCAAGGACAATAAAACGTGTCAAGTGGGCTCATTAAAGACAAGCAGACATACCGATGGCCTCGGGGGTTAGAAGCGAGCACCTTCTTTTGGAAACACCCTCTTTGCAGCATTGGGACAACACTCAAAAGAAAGCAGCACAAAGGACCAATGGACACAGACACAGAGTTTGAATCTGGTATAGATTTGCATAAGAGGAAAGCTGCTATAAAAGTGAGGTGTCTTGCAGAGGACCCCGGGTCTCGTCTTGTCAACATGGGAGCATCGATCCGGATCGGCAGAAGCCTGGCTCCACCCCCTCCCCCATCTAACTCACCTGGCCAGTGAAGTTAAGGGGAGCAACTAATTGGTAACAACAAGACGGAGTGTGTTTGTGTGTGTGTGTAAGTGTAATATATTATATGCATATAATACAGTGTTAATGAATACATGTATTACTAATAAATGTGGCGTTCTGCCTTATTCCCCCTGAAAAGATCATGTGCAGTACTTTAAGTACAACACTCACCCCTCCTCCCCACCTGCACCCTCTTTTCGTCGCAGCCCTGGGTCACTGGTAACTCGCTCCCAGGGCAGGTCATTCAGCAGGAATTTTAGATGTGCACAGAACACAGACAGGATTGGTTCCCATATGGTTACAGAACTGCAGTAAAGTGGAATAATTTTTCAGCTTGTGTGATTGGAGGATATCTGGATGCATATTATAAGACTGTCCTACATAGATGAGGAAAAGTTGATTTATTATTTATTATTCTTTTGTTCCACTCTTTCTTTCTATGGGGAATTTGTCAATGCGATATCACTGTCTTCCTTTTAAACAAACAAACAAAAGGCAATGGCTGTTGAAAATAGCAATTCCAGTCCTAATAACCACTGGGAAGCATTTCTTGCTCAATTTTATCCTACTTTTTCTACAGCAAGTTACAGTAGATCAGTATATTTGATTTGGGAGAAATGAAGTAACAGCTGCCCAAACTGAGCTTGAGTATTCCTGAATTTTGAGGTGTTCAAATCTGGAAGCAGGTGCTGAGGGGGGTGGGGGGCCTGTGGATCCGCAGAGGAGCACGGCAGCATGTATGCAGCAGCATGTCTGGCGCTGCGCGAAGCCGGACACGCTGGTCTGAGTGGCACGGTAAGGGGGCTGTGGGGTTGGAGAAGGGGTAGGGGGTTCCGGGGGGGGCAGTCAAGGGACAGGGAGCAGGGGGGGTTGGATGGAACGGAGGTTTGGGGGGGCAGTCAGGGGCAGGGAAAAGGGGGGGTTAGATGGGTCAGGGGTTTCGGGGGGGCAGTCAGGGGACAGGCAGCAGTTGGATAGGCATGGGAGTCCCAGGGGTTTGTCAGGGGACAGGTAGGGGGTGGGGTCCTAGGGGGGAGTTAGGGGGGATCTCAGGAGGGAGCAGTTGGGGATAAGGACCAGTGGGACTTAGATGGGGGTAGGGTCCTGGGGGGCATCTGGGGCAGGGGTACCGGGAGGGGGTGATCAGGGGACAGGGAGCAGGGGGGTTGGATGGGTTGGGGTTTCTGTGGGGGGCAGTCGGAGGGAGTGGATGGGGGCAGGGTGGGGCTACCCTCCCTCCCCGTGGAGTGTCCTATATTTTGAATGTTAAAATATGGAATCCCTACTCACAGTGCAGCTCTCTAGCATGAGGTCTTAGCTTCCTCACTCCCTCCCCCTCTTTCCTGTTGATAGTGGCCAAGGGAATGCTGGGAAATGTAGTTCTTTCCCTGCTCCAGGGCTGGCTCTATAGGCAGGGAGCTAACCAAGGAACTACAGCTCCCAGAGCCCCCTGTTGGTTCTCAGCTTCCATGCTGGATCCCTGCCGCCCCTGCAAATGGGCTGCCCCAAGCACGTGCTTGCTTTGCTGGTGCCTAGAGCTGCCCCTGGAAATGTCTATGAGTACATAATACAAACTCTCTGAACATCGGTGTACACTGTCACTTAAAGAACAGGAGTACTTGTGGCACCTTAGAGACTAACAAATTTATTAGAGCATAAGCTTTCGTGGACTACAGCCCACTTCTTCGGATGCATCCGAAGAAGTGGGCTGTAGTCCACGAAAGCTTATGCTCTAATAAATTTGTTAGTCTCTAAGGTGCCACAAGTACTCCCGCTCTTTTTGCGGATACAGACTAACACGGCTGCTACTCTGAAAACTGTCACTTAAAAATCTCTGGAAGAAAAGCTACCTGAAGTCATGGATATTGAGAAAAGGTATTGAAAGGCCTTCATTTTTCCTTATTTTTTTCAGCAACTTTTCCAAAATATTTGATAACAAAAATGACTACTGTCTTCTTAATAAGCAACTGAAGCAGGGGTATAATTTCTGAATTCTTATTTTTTTTCACAAGCCACCTGGAAGTAGCAAAGTGTTTTCAATGCTAGTACTCACTAGGATTTACAGCCTTCTGGTGAGGATTAAGGCACGGAGTAGACAAGGCCTGTGATATTGAATACATGTGTGTATTCTATATAATACACATTTTAGGATGTTTGATGGATCATTATTTATTACTCTATGTATTGTGGTAGCACCTAGAAGTCACCTATCAAGAATAATGGTGTCATGGTACTAGGCGCTGTACATACATGTGACAAAAAAACAGTCCCTGCCTAAAGACCCAACAGTCTAAGTATCTGCCTCTCCATAAGTCTTCTGCCCCCATTGACTTCAGTGGCTGTTGCATACATACATCGCAGAGGAGAAGTTCACTCTGAGATTATTAACTCAAATTCCTGTCACCTTCAGGGAGCCAAATACCTTTAGGCAAAGTTTCACGTTCCATCTCATGCAGAATGGTATCCCGAACTCTTCAGTCAGAAGTTTTCTAATCCACCTTTACATTAAGATTATTAACTATTAAAATTAGATTGATTACATCATCGACCTAAGCGGAAAAAAAGAAAGGCCAGCCCATTCATTCCCCTCCGCCCAACTAGCTGACAGTCCTTATTGTATCCCACCAGATTGCAGTGGCCCTTGACTGGTGTTTGTCTATAGTTGCTGGGAGAGTCCATCCTGTGTGCAGGCAACAGGAATCCTTACATTCCAGGTATTATAATAATGCTCCATATCTGCATGTTCAAGCAGGTACTCACAATGCTGTCAGTAAGGTGGTGGTGGTATTAGTATTATCCCCATTTTACAGGTTAGGAAATAGAGAGGTGAAGGGCTATGTGGGAAGTCAATATCACAGCTTGGATTTCAACAAGATTTCCAAATGACCAGGCCTGAAATTTTAACCACATCATCTCTCATGTCTTTTGGAGCAAAGTGGAGAGCAGTCCTACCTTGTGGTTGCAAACAGCTCCTCAGCCTCCTCTTCAGGGCCCCAATGATCCATTGCAAATGTAATGAAATTGACAAATGCATTGTCACCTTCCCAGCATCTGAGCACCATGGTAAGTTTCAAGATCATGTGATATTCATTCCAATGAATGGCATTATAACATGTCCTGCTACTGCACTTTATTTTTGTGTAAGAACACTGAAGAACTAACACTTAGAACTGTAGTAAAATAATGTAACATTGCCAACAAATCTAACATTATGGCTTTTGATCATGTCAGCAGAACAATCTGATTTTCCTCTCAGGCTAATAAGAAAGTGCCATATAAGAACACACTGAATTCCTAGCTAAAATAAATGTTTCTTGCTTTATAACATTTGATCTGAATTAATTAGCCAGAATGTATCAAAACAAATGCAAAGACTCATGTTACTCTGGAAATGTCTGCAGAGAATATTACATGATTTATATCTCAAAACAGTGTAACCCCAAGCTGAAATATGCTTGTCAAAGAGTTTGTAATGTATTTTCTTTCTTTCATTTTCATGTTATCACTAAGGGAATAAACTCCACAGCCAGGGCCAGGTTACTTTTACAATAAAGATACCAAATCACCTGGTGTTACTAGATTCAAATGTAAATCTGAACCTTGAAATTTCTATTGGCATGTGCTGGTTTCCTAAGACACAGTTGAATGTGAGGAGCATATTATATTTCATCTATTTGGTTATCCTGTAGAGCTATAATGTAGTCAATAAATTAAAATTAGTAAGCTCATGCAAGCATTCCTTTAACAGAATTTGCGCTCTAATGCAGTGTGACAGATACTTCTACTGGATTGATAAATAAAACAATAGGCTTTCACAATAGCTACAACTATAATGAATGAATGTGTATGTACTGCTAGTCAGTCACCCACTAAATGAGAACCAAGCATTTACATTATTATATCAGGCAGGTAAGTTTAACAGATGCTGTAGTGGTGGGAGGTTAAGCTTCCATGGGGAGTCAAATTTTAATTTACATTTTTAATAAAGGGCTGCACTGCGGAACCTGGTGGATATTATTTTCCCAATGTGATTTGCTTTGCTACTGAAACACGTACAGTGAAGATTTGTGATGTGAAAGTAAAGGAAAAAAGACTCCTTTTTTCCCCTTATAGTTTTAGGCCTTGATCCTACAAAGACATAGGCATATGCTTGACTCTTATGCACAATGAATAGTCCCTTTAACTTTAGTGTCAAGACAAGACAGTGGGTAAAGTTAAGCACAAGCCTTCAATGTGCAGGTGGCATTGTTAGTAATATAAAAACTGATACTGTTACTTGATACACTACTCATTACATCAGTTACAGGTTTGATCAGTTTTAAGATTAACTAAGTCAATTATTACACAATCAAGTAAATTAGAATCCAGTGAGAAATTGTTAGAGTTGACAATAGCCTCACCATTAGGTACCACAGAAACATTTTAAAATACCCCTACATAGTTGTTATGACACATAAAATCGAAAGTCCATTGCACCTTATCAGCCTTTATCCTTTATGTGATTTGTGGCTCTCAAAAAGTTCTGGCAGATACAGATTTTTCAGTTAAGTGATAGAGATGGCAACAGTATTCTGTAGATTACTTTCAAGGTACAAATTTAGAGCCAGTTGATATAGAAATGACGTTATTGATTCAGGAAATAAATACATAATGTTTAATGAAACAGTGCTTCGGTCAGGCAATGTACTTCAGCAAAGTGGTGTTTCCTGTTGGTCCATGGATTTAACAAACAGGTGTTGGATAGTCTTCTGCTACTTAGCAGCATGTTCCTTAACATTTGAAAACTGGACCCGGCTAACTTTTCTGTACAAGATGTTTCTCCCAAAGCTTTTCCTGGTATGCTTAGTAGGAGTACAGCTGAGCAACAAGTTTTTCTTTCCTTTTTACCACTGCCTTGAAAACCCTCTATTCTTATATTCTCTTCTTGTTGCGCTGATGTCATGAGTAAGGCCTTGCAGTAGCAGCAAAGAAGCCTTTCTGTAGCAGAAAGGGTAAAGTGCACAGAGTTTTGATTAAAAGCCACTTCTGTCAGAATCCTCAAAGAACAACGGGAGAGTTGAATATTAAAAAGAGTGTTGCCATGGATCCTTCCCCAGATTCTTAGTCCCCAGAAATCACAATGTTGAAAACAAGTATCAGGGGGTAGCCATGTTAATCTGTATCTACAAAAACTACAAGGAGTCTGGTGGCACCTTAAAGACTAACAGATTTATTTGGGCATAAGCTTTCATGGGTAAAAACCTCACTTGCATCTGAAGAAGTGAGGATTTTACCCATGAAAACTTATGCCCAAATAAATCTGTTAGTCTTTAAGGTGCCACCAGACTCCTTCTTGTTAATGTTGAAAACAGTTCACTAAATATTGGGAGGTTGGTCACAACTTACAGCTCATTAAGGTCTTGATCCTGAAAAATGCTGAGCAGTGCCTGGAGGTGCCAAATGCCTTCTTTTCTCACTGATTTCAGTGGGGTTTGTTGATGTTCAGGACCTCCTACAGATCTTCAGCATCTTGTAGGATAAAGCCCAAAATTAGCACAATTAAAGTGCATAGGAGTTAGAAACACCAACTCTTTCAAGGCTTGTCTACATGGTGCTTTAGTCCACACCAGAAGGGTGTAAATTTTAGTCCACATCAGCATATCACACATTAACGACCCATATGCACCCTGCTGGCATGGATTTAAAGTTCTCTACGGCACATTAATGTAGCCCTGGTTTAAACAGGACTACATTAATGCACACTACGGAACTTGTAGTGTATGCCAGGGGGGTCCACATGGGACAGTTAGTGTGCAATACACTAGTGTGAACTAGAATTTATACCCCTCAAGTGCACTCTAAAGCACCATGTAGACAAGGCCTTAGAATCAAAGAAGAAAAATAGAAGTTTTACCTGCTAAGTCTATTGAATCTTCTCCATGCGCAGACACCATGTTGCCAAATCCCTGACCAGCTCAAAGACAATTCACTTCTGCTGAAGAGGAGAGTAACTGGCAAGCAGGGAATCATTGCAGCTGTAGCCCTCTGAGTTCCTTAGATTACCTTCCCCCTGGGCCTGATCCATTGCCCCTTGAAGTCAATGGAAATCTTTTAACTGACTTCAGTTGGCTTTGGGTGAGGCCCCTTATCAGCTTTAAGAAGCCCACGTCAGCATAGCTACCAGGGCCGGCTCCAGCTTTTTTGCCGCTCCAAGCAGCGAAGAGAAAAGAGAAGAAGAAGAAAAAAAGCCGCGATCGGCTTCATTTATCGGCGGCAATTCGGCGTCCGGTCCTTCCCTCCGAGAGGGACTAAGGGACCCGCTGCCGAATTGCCGCCGAAGACCCAAACGTGACGCCCCCTTCCATGGGCCGCCCCAAGCACCAGCTTGCTGCGCTGGTGCCTGGAGCCGGCCCTGATAGCTACAAGGAACCTTCTCCTGTGCACTGAAGAGCTATAAGAGCCTCACAAAGTATACCAGTAAGAAGCAGAGACCCTCAAACTTGCCCGACATTGCTCACAGACAGTCTGCTCTCTTGCCTGTCCCAGCTCTACAAACTTCCTAAAATCCGCTTTACCAATTATTTTGTGTGTGCTGCAGATGTCCAGGAGATGCAAATGATCACAATTGAGAATGTCTCTAGACAACAGTGTCTGGAATGGCTGCTGTTATTACACAGGTAACAAAACAATGAGCCTGAAAAAAGTGTTTATACAGGGGCGGGGAGGATTGCTAAAGTAACATAATGAATGAAGGGCCATTTCTGGATTTCAAAGTGGTATTTCAGAGTGGTAGCCATGTTAGTCTATATCAGCAAAAACAACAAGGAGTCCTTGTGGCACTTTAGAGACTAAAATTTATTTGGCCAAACTGGACATTCTCTACGCCAAAGAATAAATGGACACAAATCTGACATCAGGAATTATAACATTCAAAAACCAGTAGGAGAACACTTCAATCTCCCTGGTCATTCAATAACAGACTTAAAAGTGGCAGTTCTTGAACAAAAAAACTTCAAAAACAGACTCCAACAAGAAACTGCAGAACTGGAATTAATTTGCAAACTGGACAACATCAAATTAGGCCTGAATAGAGACTGGGAGTGGATGGGTCACTACAGAAACTAAATCAATTTGTTAGTCTCTAAGGTGCAACAAGTATTCCTCATTGTTTTTACAAAAACTAATTTCCCCTTGGTAAATACTCACACCTTCTTGCCAACTGTTTCAAATGGGCCACCTTGTTTACATTGGCCTCATTAACACTACAAAAGTGATTTCCACTCCTTCTTGTCAACTGTTGAGAATTGCCTACTTCCAACTTAAATTGAATTGGCTCGTTAGCACTGACCCCCCACCTGATAAGGCAACTCCCATATGCTGTGTATTTATACCTCCCTATTTGTATGTTCCACTCCATGCATCTGATGAAGTGGGTTTTAGCCCATGAAAGCCCAAATAAATTTGTTAGTCTCTAAAGTGCCACAAGGACTCCTTGTTTTTTATTTATTTTATTGTCCATTATTAGATTTCCAAAATGCATTTAGTTATGCACATCAGCGTTCATGCATTTTGTATAATAAAATCCACATGAACAATAAAAAGGGCATCTTCCAATGTAAATTCAAGCACCCTACCCTCATTACACTCTCAAGCAGAAACCTGGGAAAATATCTAGATTCTGCACTGTGATCTAAAAATTATCA
This sequence comes from Chrysemys picta bellii, assembly GCF_011386835.1. NCBI lineage: Eukaryota > Metazoa > Chordata > Testudines > Emydidae > Chrysemys > Chrysemys picta. The sequence goes on along the minus strand of NC_088794.1, from coordinate 52,220,045 downwards.
AATTTATGTTCTGTCAGCCCAGTTCGCAAGGTCTGTTCAGCTACCAGCCTTTTGGGTATAGAGACTGTTAACACAAGAATTTCAGCTGACTTAATCTATAATGGTGGCTCATGGGGGGGGGGGTGAGGAAGGAGATTCCCAGGTAGCCAGAGCCAATGCAGTAAAATATATTTTATAGATTACAGTCAATGCCTTGAATTGCACACAGATGCCAATAGAACACCAGTGCGGTTTACAGACAAGTCTAATCTGTTCCCTACAGTTAAAACTCCTATGCAGACATGCAGCTGTATTCTGTACCTCCTGTAGCTTCGCTGGACTCGTGTCTGAAACAAAAGATTCAAGGGTGCTGTCCAAAGCTGTGATCATTTAGGAGAAAAATATATTACTGGAGATTGATGAGAGTCTACTTTATTCAGACATTTGAGCCCAGATTGTGAGCAGTCTCTTCTTGGCTACACAGGGGAAACAAAATGTTTCCTCATCATGAGAAGCCTTGGGCTACTTGATCTTGCTGCTCCCTGGAAAGCAGGACTCTGAGTAGAGAGGGGGAAGGAGGATGGCCCCTGTTATCTTCCACCCTTGCTTTTGTGTGAATGAAGCAGATGGAGCTCCTGCATGAGCATTGAGAAGCACCAAAGAGATCTACTGCTGAGGACAATCGTGTGTGTGTGTGTGTGTGTATTGATAGATAGATATGATAAAGGGAGATTGTGTGTAGTGAAGGGGGTCTCAGTAAGTGGGTGAGAAATGATGGTCCCAATTTTGCATGGTGCGTAGTGCATTCAACTTTCATTGACTTCCATGGGACTTGAGGTTGCTCAGAACCATACAGAATGAAGTACTATTTTGGTGTGGTTAGAGGAGGAGTGGGATCCTTTCCCCATGAGTGTAGGAGTGCACTTAGTTTCCTTCATTACCAGCCAATTGTTATTCCCACATGTGAAGAGATTTGCTTTCTTTGTTCCCGCTGAGCCCAGTGCAATATGCATGATTCATGCTTGTGTGTTTATATAAATGTTGTGTTGTAAGCAAAGCTGCTGCCCTTCCATTCCAATGATAATGCAGTTAATGGGAATTGCGATGAAGAGGGTGGGGGGAGTAGCCTAGCGTTAATGGATATATGCAGTAAATCCAGCTGTTAAGAAAGTTCCTCAATAAACAGGACAGAGACAGTACACAAAAACAAAGACATATTGTAGTGTGGTTTAATTGAATTGGATGAAATATGCAGAAGTAAGTGGTTTAAAATTATTCACCACTAAGGCTGGAAGAAACGTAATTTAGAACTTAAATGCTGAAACGTTTAGTCCAGTTTTAAAAGCTTTGAAGTGAATGTGTATTTGAATGAAATTAAAGCTTCTACTCAAGGGGAATAATAAAAAATAAACAAAGAGCTGCTGATAGACTGAGTAATGGTACATTTTTTATAGTTATGCTTATCCCTGGACTATTTACAAGTGAAGATGTTTTGAAAACATTGTTCATGCTTTAGGCCTTATTCTCCAGAGAGTTGGTGCAGCTTTGCATCAATTCAACAACTTAAAACTGCACTAAAGCTACCTTAGCTAGCCACTGGGGAGGGAAATACCCAGTAGTGTAAAGTTCCCTGCCATCCTGACACCTAGGTGCCAGTATCTGAGACACGGCCAGTGTGCCTTTATGCCCTGCTGCTGGAGTAGTGTTCTGACAGCCCCATCTGTACATCCCCATTCAGAGCTGAACTGAAAGCTCCTCAGCCACAATCCAGGGCCTGGGCCTTTGTGTACTTCTGCATGTGGAGTGCCTGATCCAAAACCCATTGAAGTCAGTGGAAAGACTCCCATTTAGAATTAAGCATAAATTATTCAGTCTTTGTAACCTTGATTTAGAGTTGATGTCCCAATCAGAGAGCATAGCTTAAAAGCCCCCCCACATGGTTACAAATGACTTGTTTACAGAATTACTTCCAGGAGTTCTTGTTTTACAATGCTTCACTTGGTTCACTAGACCATGCCTGTTCACAGTACTTAAAAAGGTGTTAGGCTTAGAAATTTGATTCAGAGCATAGGCTCAAGATATGCAGGTCATTGAGCCAATGCATTCAGACTCTGTGGGAGTTTACTAATGTAAAACTCCATGACGCCAATTGTAGTCACTGGCCGTAAACTGAAATTACACAAGTTATGAAAATTCTCCAGTACGTAGAAAGATATTTTTTAAAAGGACACCACTAACATTAAAATCACATTTCGATCTGAAAAATGTTGTACTTACTATTGTTAGTAAGATTAGTAAGAACAAACTTAGAGGGAACATAGTCTCCTATGTTTTCAGTTTGTTGCTTTGGTGTAATTATAAGCATTTTGTGTAGAGTCCTTTTCAGGGTTCTGTAGGTCAGTTGCATTACTCTAGTGCAGTTCTCTGGGAGGAGCTCACATGCACACTCTTCACCTGGCTCTGACGCTGAAGTGGCGGCACACAGTCTCTGCGTGCAGAGAGAAAGCTTGGTGGGGATTTTGGGCGACAAATGCTTGGTGGTGATATTTTGGCATTATCCCAAAAACCTTATAACTCCTTAAAAGTGGAGGAGCAGAGAAACCCTTATACATGTTTTCCATACTACTTAAAGGGTTCTCTATCAGAAAATTGATCTTTTTTTTAAATGATCCAATTAAAATCAGGTTGACAGTGTCCCTTTAAAAAGTTGAATACTAGAGATCAATCCGATCCAAAGCTTAGATCTAAACAAGACTAAACTTCGTCAGGAGAGGGAAGGTGTTTGAAATCCAGGTGTTTGAAATTGTCCTTTATAAAGATATGGACTAACCAAAATGCAGAATCTGATCAGTTTTGGAGTGTTGGTAATCCAAACTGATATTTTGTGGCTTGGTGCAGCTCTTTATTAAATCTCTATTTACAAAACAGATTTTTGCGGGGGCTGGATGGGGAGTCAAATACTGTTGTAGGATGTAGAAGCAGTACCAAACCTATGTCATAAGGGGAAAAACCCAACTTCCAGCTCATTCTATTGTGTAAAATATTGATTTTTATGCTCTTTAGTGTTTTACCTTGTTTCTGTTTTTTTTTTTCTTTTTGTTGGCTGCACAGCTGCACTACCATGACTGGGTTTTGTTTTTAGGCTTTCTGAACAAACTCAAATGTGTAGTCTGTAACCTATCATTTAAATCGGCTTCTGTACCAAATGACTGGAGGATAGCTAATGTGATGCTAATTTTTAAAAAGGACTCCAGAGGTGATCCCGGCAATTACAAGCCGGTAAGCCTGACTTCAGAACTGGGCAAACTGGTTGAAACTATAGTAAAGAACAAAATTGTCAGACACCTACATGAACATCATTTGTTCGGGAAGAATCAACATGTTTTTTGTAAAGGGATATCATGCCACACCAATCTACTAGAATTCTTTGAAGGGGTCAACCAGCATGTGGACAAGGGGGATCTAGTGGATATAGATTTCAGAAAGCCTTTAACAAGGCCCCTCACCAAAGGCTTTTAAGCAAAGTAAGCTGTCATTGGATAAGAGGGAAGGTTCTCTCATGGATCTGTAACTGGTTAAAAGATGAGAAACAAACGGTACAAATAAATGGTCAGTTTTCAGACTGGAGAGAGGTAAATAGTGGTGTCCCCAGGGGTCTGTACTGGATGCAGTCCTATTCAACATATTCATAAATGATCTGGAAAAAGGGATAAACAGTGAGCGGGCCAAATTTTCAGATGATACAAAACTACTCAAGATAGTTAAGTACCAGGCAGACTGTGAAGAGCTACAAAAGGATCTCTCAAAACTGGGTGACTGGGCAACAAAATGGCAGATGACATTCAATGTTGATAAATGCAAAGTAATGCACATTTGAAAACATAATCCCAACTATACATATAAAATTATGGGTTCTAAATTAAGAAAGGGATAGATAATAAGACAGAAAATATAATCTTGCCTCTACACAAATCCATAGTACTCCCCCATCTTGAATACTGCATGCAGATGTGGTCACCCTATCTCAAAAAAATATATTGGAATTGGAAAAAAAATCAGAAAAGGGCAACAAAAATTATTAGAGGTATGGAGCGGCTTCTGTATGAGGAGAGATTAATAAGACTGGGACTTTTCATCCTGGAAAAGAGATGGCTAAGTTGGGGGGTATGATCGAGGTCTATAAAATCATGACAGGTGTGGAGAAAGTAAATAAGGAAGTGTTATTTACTCCTTCTCATAACACAAGAACTAGAGGTCACAGAATGAAATTAGTGGGCAGCAGATTTAAAACAAAAGGAAATATTTTTTCACACAATGCAGTTAGTCAGTGGAACTCTTTGCCAGAAGATGTGAAGGCCAGGACTATAACAGGGTTCAAAATAGAACTAGATAAGTTCATGAAGGATAGGTCCATCAATGGCTTTTAGCCAGGATGGGCAGGGATGGTGTCCCAACCTCTGTTTGCCAGAAGCTGGGAATGGGCAACTGGGGATGGATCACTTGATGATGAGCTGTTTTGTTCATTCCCTCTGGGGCCCCTGGCATTGGCCACTGTCGGAAGACGGGATACTGGGCTAGATAGACCTTTGGTCGGACGCAGTATGGCCTTTCTTATGAGATATTGCATTCTCTAAAGATAAAGGTCATTGCTGAAGTTTGGCTCATAACTTACAGGTTTGGCTTCAATAGAATGTAAAGTATGGCATTTTGAGTTCATCACTGTATGAAATTAGAAAATCACTGCCATCAGCCGGGGTGTTGAGATCAAAATCACAGTACTCTTTGCAGGCAGTTGCTGTGCTTTGACTTCATTGATTTGGGATGTTAGCAGTCCAGAGGTAAAGAGGACTTAGTATTTGTTTATGTGGTGTTGGCTTTTTAATTACAAATTCACTTCACATAAGTCTCTCAGAAGTGTTCTTTTTTTAAAAAGGAGATACTTGAATGAAGAGAGACTGGTGGTTTGTAAATTGGAAGGAGAGAGTATGTCACACATAGGAAGCAGCGTTGTAGAATATATGCAGGCCGAGGTGGGAGGAGACAGCTTACATGGACCCTTTCATCACAGACAAACATTATGAAAACCTAGGCACTGCACACACTGTTGAGAAGAGAGGAACCATCGGACAAGCTCACCAGTGCAAACCCCTGTTTTTTGTGAGATGTGCCATGACGGCTCCACACTGTGCAGATAGGATCATGGGTTTTTGAGTACAAATTCCTCAGGGAAGGGACCCAATCTCCTCTATTTTTTTGTCTGAGCCCAGTATGTTACCAATTACATAAATAATATGTAAGTAATACATTTTGGTTATCGTCTGAATTAATCCCTCTCAGAGCTGTAATTTAATTATTATCCAGAACAGATTCCTTTATTGTTTAATTAGATTTTATTCTTTAATATCACAGATACATTTAAAAGTGATCTGCATTTCAGACAGTTGTCGTCAGTGCAGTTTGTGACTAGCAAACAATTCTCATTCTAATCACTGGCCACTTTTTACTTTCAAACAACTTCATTTTCAAAATCCGCTCCTCTTCTCCCCACAAATTATTCTTTGAATGTTTAGTACATTGCTTGCAACAAAGACAATGATCAGTGACCTATAACTGAAATGCTCTTAAAACGTATTTGGAAAATCCTACAAATGCAGAGAAGGAGAGTGAAGATGCTCTTTCTTAAGGGCAGATTACTGAAAAGACACATTTTCAATAATTTTGCTGCAACAATGGAAGTGATGTATAACTTTTAAATGTCATGTACAAATTGCAAAATGAAATGTGAAGCATGCAAAACAAATGAGTTTCATAAAAACAATATCTGCACTTCTGTAGTGCCTTTTCATCTGAAGATCTCAAACTGCTTTACAAATATTAATCACAACAGCACCACTGCGGGGTACGTAAAGAAAACACAAGGATCACTTCACACAGCCCTTTTATAACACACAGCAGAAGTACACAACACTGGAAGTTGGTTGAGTGCTGGTTGTCAAGATGATTATTGTATCCATTTGAAATGGCAGTAAGTAATGCAGAATAATAGAATCATAGAAATGTAGGGCTGGAAGGGATTTTGAGAGGTCTTCAGCTCCAGCCCCCTGCATTGACACAGGTCCAAATAAACTCAGATCATCCTTGACAAGTATTTGTCCAACCTGTTCTTAAAAACCTCCAATGATGGGGATTCCACAACGTCCCTTGGAAGCCCATTCAAATACTTAATTACCCTATTAGAAAGCTTTTCCTAATATTTAACCTTAATCTGCCTTGCTGCAGATTAAGCCCATTAGTACTTGTCCTACCTTCAGTGGACATAGAATCATAGGCAGGGCCGTCTCTGGCTTTTTTGCCACCCCAAGCAAAAAAAAAAACAAAACCGCGCGGGCGGCCGGAGCCAGGGTGCAGGGGGACTCCCTGCGCTGCAGACATGCCCCGGGCAGCGGAGTGTGCACCCTGGCTAGCAGGGGGAGGGGGAGGGAGCGGGGCAGGAGAGAGAAGGGGGGCGGCCAGGGCTTCCTTCAGCGGGGCGCTCGCCACGCGGCGCCTCCCGCCGCGCTACCTGCCGGGAGGGCTCCACACTGCTCCGGTCGGCGGGGAGGGAAGGACACGGGCTGCCCTGCCGGGCTTGCTGCAGACCTGGCACTGGCTGAGGCAGACGGAGTGCGCAGCCCACTCCCAGCAGGGCGCTCCCCTCCTCCGTGCCGCCGCCCCCGCTGGAGTGGCGAACCAAAAAGAAAAAAAACCTCTGGGGTGGCCGCAGCGGCGAAGCAAAAAAATAAACCTGCGGGGCAGCCGGAGTGGCGAGGCAAAAAAAAAAGAAAGGATTGGAGGGAAGCTGCCCTTTAGAATCTGCGGCCCCAAGCACGAGCTTGCTCGGCTGGTGCCTGGAGCCGGCCCTGATCATAGGACTGAAAGGGATCTTGAGAGGTCATTTAGTCCAGTCCCTTGCACTCCTGGCAGGACTAAGTATAATCTATACTATCTCTTATAGGATGTTTGGAGATTTTTAAGAGCAAGTTATACACTGATTCAAGAAACTGGCATAGAGAACAATTGATCATCCTCCTCCTCTTCATAATAGACCTTAATGTATTTGAAGACTGTTATCAGGTAATTCTCTACATTTGAACTTGTGATGAAGGGATGTTTTTCCTCTCACTAAGGGCAGAATTGGAGTCAGGAAGGCACAGTTGAGTATATTTTGTTTCTGCCCAGAGTCAATGTTTTGCAAGGTTTCAAGCTAAATGGTGAGGGCTTGAAGATTAAGAGGATTCCTGTAGCAGAAAAGTGTTGAAACACAACAGGATTTTTTTCTAAGAGAGGATTGGGCTAAGGAATTTTCTTCAATTATTAAAAAGTGACTGAGAGTTTGCTTTTAATTAACCTGGGTGAATCTGAAGAATGGGGAAGTAAAATTCTTGTAAAGCAATATGGTAAAAGATTTAGCCATTAGTAACAGCTCTGACAGAATGAAATGGAAAATGTTTTTGTTCTCCACTTGGTGTAGTGGTTTTATTATTGTGTAGACTGGTGAGGGAATAAATTAAATAGATTTGAGTCAAGAATATGACACTCTGAGGGTGTTCCAAGGACCTAAGATAGCTAAGAGTTCAGAGATCTAGCTGAGAATGTGGAACAATAGAAATAGCTCCTATCAAACTCAGCAGCAGACTGGTAATGCCAAACTTTAGCAACATGCACTGCTCCTCATAGTCCAAGACTAAGATTTAATCCATACTTTTTAAGCATACCAGAAAACTCTGTTCAAGAGGATAACTAAATATGAACTCTACTTTTTCTGTTGTGTTGTTAGTAAAGTCAATGTAATCTATAAGTATTAGATGTATTATTCCATATGTTCTATGAATCTACAAACTGACATTAGATCAGAAACTAAATAGAGTTAAACAGTATGTTAGAGAATTCATGATCCCAGGGATTCCCATGACAGCTTGGGTGGATTTTCAAAAGTGATGAGTTTTTCTCTAACTCTGCTCCACTGACATCAATGGGACTTTAACTTCAATGGGGAGCAGTTAGACCACTGCTAACACTTTCGAAAGTCCCATCCTTTGGACCAGTTCTGTAGCCGTTTGACACTGTTGATGTCTGGAGTTCCATAAATGGAATGGTGAAATTACTGGGCCTTTCTTAATCTTCTAATAGACAGTTGGACTGAGCCTTTTAAAGCAATGCATTGATTCAAATTAATGGAAGATTAATAGCTACATTCCCTGCACTGCTTTGAAAATCTCAACCTTTAAGTATTAAGCCTGCAATATTTAAGCAGCCCTTACTCAAGCAAAAATCTCATTTGGAATTTTGCTTGAATAAGAACTGCAGGGTATGGTCCTCTGGCAACAAGACTGTACAAGAAAATTGGTTTGTACAAACAGAGCACAATTTATGCAAATAAGCTCTTTGGACACATAAGACTAAGCATCTCTGTACTTCCTGAATTAGTAAATAGCGTTTTTTCTATAAGCAAGAATCTACAAAGTAATAATAATTTAAAATATGAATAATCTGAAACAGCTATTCTCACTTTAAAATAATTCCTCCTTATTTCTTGAGTCATTTTGTCTTCTTTAATACCACATAAAAGCTTCTTGTTTCTTGCCTTCAAGAAGCTTTCATTCAGTAACACAGGCAAACTAACATAGTAGTATAACTTAGTGGTTGCTTCTTTTAGAATAGAAACATGGCTATAGAACAAAGCAGTAAATTACTACTTATTTCTTAAGACTGGAGACATATTTTCACAAAGATGGGATTGGGTAAATATTATATATGATAATAAGCAGTCCAAACACTGTCATTGAGGGAGTCTACATCTGAACTTAGATTTCCAAAGAAACTGTATGCTCATGTATTATTCATATAGGTACATCTCATAAAGCAAATTGGGACATAAACTAAAATATAGCAATACTGTTAAGAAGATTCAAGTGTAGAGGGCTGAAAACAAGCATTATTTTGGATTTTTAGACAGTTCAAATGATATCTCCCATCTGTTTTGAAATGAGATATAGCTGACATCTAGATTTTCACAAGGGAAAGAGTCTCATTTGAAAAACATAGAAAGGATATAGGGGCATTGATTAAAGACATCCTAAACAAAAACAGCTGATGCTTTTCAAAACATTCTGCTGTATTTACAAACAGATCTTAAAGTGCCATCACTTTAAAATTAGAGTGGACTTGTCGATCCTGTGAGTTCTGGCATCTTGGGGCTCATGAGTTTCCAAATAGATTTCTTGTGGCAAATTTTTGGAGTCATTCTACTGAGGAGCAAGACCCTTAGGGGAATGTTTTGAACATCCAAAAGTTTCATTTTAATTCTAAAATTATTCTAAAGCAGAGAGATTTCCAGGAAATAAATCTTTGAAAGCTTCCACAGCAGCTGTAGAAACTTGCTCCAAGCTGCAGTTTTGGATTCCCTGTGACTTCAATTGGGAAAATGAGTAGCAGGAATAGAAAGAACATTTTCATGAAATACTGCTTAGAAGTAAGAACACGGGAACAGAGATACAGAAAATACCTGTTAAACAGAGCTAATAGTAACCTCCTTACCACGGTTTTCAGACCTCATACCAGTAAAATCTCTCTTCTTGTGGGAGTTCTTTTATACAAATCATATATATTATGCTATGAGGACATAATAGCCAGGAAATTGCAGAAGAGAGGGCCAAATTCTATGATTATTTGTGGTCCTTGGGCTAGGTTTCAAACCTGGACTAGACACTTTCTTCACAATGTGTAGTGAGTTAACACTTCTTGGTTATTGTTTCAGTCTCTCTGCTGATTCAAGCAGATGTCATTGCTTCTATTACTCTTCATTCATGTTTGGAAGATTCTCTGCAACCGTGAGAACTAGAAATTTATTTTGGGGGGGGGGGGGAAGGAAGCTTACATTCTGCAAAATATGAATGTGTCATGAGGGTAATTTATATATACATCTCGTGGGCTGGGGCTGGCCCACGGGCCATATGGTAGTCTTACATTTATGCTCCTGAAGGAGTGGCATGAGGTGGGCACAGTGGGATGTAGAACACCTTGGTTTCTACTCCCACCACTGCCACTGACTTTGAGCAAGTCATGTGACCTCTCTGTGCCTCAAATAACTCATAGGTAAAATAATTCCCTCATAGGGATATTATGATGTTTTAGTAGTTAATGACAGTAGAATTTGAGATTCTCATGTGGGAAGTACCATTTAATATAAAGCCAAAATATTATAAATAAATTCTCTGATGACTTTTAGTGAATATCTGTCTCTGGGCTCATGGGCTTGGTCATATCTCAGGAATTAGCAGGGCTTTCTCAGCTGTCAAAGCGTTATGTTTAAGATTTTTAGCCAGGTCAGGAAGGGATTTCCCCTCCCCCCCCCAGTGTATTCTGGGATATTTTTTTCTCCTTCTTTGAAGCACCAGGGATGGCCAGGCTGGATATGGGACGTAGGACAGGAAGAATCAGGGCTTTGAGGTGGCACCAAGGATTCTCGAGTGCTTGGCTAGCTGGTTCTTGCTCATATATTCAGGTCAAACTGATTGCCAAATGTGGGGTCAGGAAGGAAATTTCCACCAGGTCAGATTGGCAGTGACCATGGGGGTTTTCGCCTTCCTCTGCAATGTGTGGGTGCAGGTTATTTGCAAGAATTATCTGGATACATCTCACTTAATCATTTCCCTGCCCTTGCTGGGGCCTGGAGCATTGGTGTACCTCGGTCCCTCTTGTTCTCTGCCTATGGCACACAATAGTCTAGTCTCCTAGTGGGCTGTAATACTTCCCTGTAAATTTTCATTGTTGGGTTTAGTGTGCAGTTGTTGGGTGGTGTTGGTGGCTTGTGATATACAGGAGGTCAGACTAGATGATCTGGTGGTCCCTTCTGGCCTTAAATTCTGTGCCACAGATTCCTGTACTCTTGTAGCCTCTTGTTTTCTTCATTCTTTATATTCTTTGACGTCTGGATTTTCAAGTTTTATCTGCAAATTTCTGTTGTATGTTTTTCTCAAAATCTCAATCAAATTTCTGTACTGGTGTGGGGAAGGTCCAACCCAGGGAGACTCTAAGGATACTTGAAAACTTGTTCAGCTAATTATACCAAAGTGTCTTTTATTTGCTACACTGTAGTGCCATCCATCCCTAAGGCAATACTAATTCACAACTCCTTTTTTACTAGACCAACAAAGGGATTTTGTACTATTACTATGTTTATTGCCTGGTGCTTTGAAACACTGGGTCAGATAAATCAGCACTGCATTAATGGGAAATGGAATCGCTGCAGCATTCTCTTTTGCTGATTTGAGAGTCGTTTGATGAAGTAAAAAGCAAAACTGAGCAATTGCTCTTAATTTTTGTCCCTGTTGAATGATCCATCTGATTGATGTATTCCTGCCATTGCAAAAATTCAGCCATCTTTCTGTGATTGGCTTGGTTGCATTTTAAAGACTGACCATGGTTTGTTTAACTTTGTCTTTTTTTAAAAACCCAAATTGTAGGTAATACATTTTCCATCATCGGTGAAAAATGTATTAATTATAAAAATAAGTTACATAGAAACAAAATAACTTGACCAGCTGATATGGCAAATATAGTGAAATGCATATTTTGTTTGTTTTTTAAAATGCTAGCTACAGGTAGAGCTGTGCCTTTATATGCATGGCCGGGGCAAAGATGGAGTTCTAGCAGAGCCCCAAATTGCTCAGTCAGTCCTCCATTTCTTCCATCAACCTATCTGTTCTCCTATCAGTGTAATTTGTTGTTACAAAAGGATGTACCAGTTTCAGCTTATTTGTGTGGAGCAGGCCACTGTTGGTTTTTTCACACAGTGATGCTTCTCAGGGGTTCCCAGGGTTGTGGGGCACCTCACCACCACCTGCCCTTAGTGTGAGGAAGTCTTGTCTGTGCCTGCTGTTGATCAGCTCCCTGAAACCACTAGTCTCTGGCAATACAAGCACTGCCTTCCGGGCCCCCTCAGGCCTCGGTGTCTCTGTACAGGTTAGCGATAGGCACCAACCCCCGAGTCCTCTGACCATCTCTCTAGAGTACTCAGCCTCTGTTCCACTGAACTCTCACAGAACTCTTAAATCCACTGAAAGAATAGTACACCCAGCTTGCAAGAGTCCCCTCAGGAGGACCGTTTTGCTTACCACACAGCACTGAGGTATACATATAGTGAAAACAAGAATAAGTTTATCATCAAAGAACAGAGATTCAAGTGAAAGTAAGTAAGAATACTGGAAACACGTGATTACATATAAAACAAAGTCAGAAAACAGTTTCTAGAGACAGGCATTCCCCTGTCTCCTACAAGATAGCTTACTCCAAATTCGCATTTTCAACCAATTTGATTGAGATGCCTTTTGATAAAATCAAGCCTACTGGTAGTTTGTCCTTATAAATTGAAGGAATAACTTGAGGCCCATCGGCACCCCATAGAAAGAGTCCCCCAGACCATTGTTTTAGTTTGCAAACAGGATAACTCCCCTACCCCGAATACACAGATTGATTTTTCCTGTGTGTGCTTCTTTCGTGTCAATTTCACATCCTGCCATTAGCATTTGACTCCATATGTAAATAGGCTTCAATTATAAATGTTACACTTCTTCACTAACATGTAGCCAGAGAGATAAACTTTTTTACCTGGTTTCTGATGGAACCATTCTAGGGCATGTCACCTTACATGCTTTAAGAATTTTTATACAGATACATCATAAGCAGGGCTGGCTCCAGGCACCAGCTTATCAAGCAGGTGCTTGGGGCGGCCACTCCGGAGAGGGGCGGCACGTCCAGCTATTCGGCGGCAATTCAGCGGATGGTCCCTCACTCCGGCTTGGAGCAAAGGACCTCCCGCCGAATTGCCGCTGCAGATCGCGATTGCGGCTTTTTTTTTTTTTTTTTTGGCTGGTTGGGGTGGCCAAAACCCTGGAGCCGGCCCTGATCATAAGTCCTTAAATATCGCTCGTACATACATCTCTCAATGATTATGAGGATCAGTGTAACACAGGCTTTCATTGGAGATATGTGACACTCTTTAGTGAACTAGAATGTAAATACCAGACCCTATAACCCTTAAGAACCCCTTATAACTGATGCAAATTGGCATCAAGAGGTCCCTGGGTCACAATATCTGAGAATTCCTTACCCCAGTGCTGCCAAGCTGAGATGCAAAGGTTTCTGGGGGAATCAGGGAGCCAGAATCACTTGTTGCACACACAGCATCAGAAATGTGGTCTCTGTTTTTAATTAAAAACTGTCTGGGCAGTTAACTCAGTGGCTGGAGAAGACATATTGGGGACTGGTTTATCAGTTGGTGAAAACAGTAGGTCTAGTAATATTTTAATAGTGTTCCATTAAAGAAATGGCATACTAATAACCAGTTACTTAGCCTAAGGTCTCTTATCAGAGCAGGATTTTTTTGCTGCTGCTGCGTTAAGCATGCAGTGAACAACATGCTCTTTCCAACTGCCAGTCCTATTACGGGTCCAGTACAAGTCAGTAGGTGGCATGACAGCGGAATCCATTTCCGCCCCCCTGACAGCCAACTGATTTACAGACCATTTTAAACATTCAAAAAGCTTTTCAGGAATCAGTGGAGATCTTATAATAAATATCAATAAAATATATTAATTTTAACAAAAATATATACATTTTAATGAATATTAATATAATTGTATTAATCAGAGTTGTAAACTCAGTTGATGTTCTATGATTTTGCAAGAGGTCATACAATTGTTCATATCTTGTTTCCTCTTCCATTTGATGTTTGAATTGAAACAGTTCTCCCTCCTGTCGGACTTTACTTCAGTTAGCTTTAGATCAGGTTCCCGGTTACATGCTATGTAAGGCCAGAATCCTGAAATTTACAGTGTGTGTGGATGGGTTGCTATGCCCCCTGAGGAGCCCAGTGGAGGGCATAGCAGTCTGCTTGTGCACTGTATATTGCAGGATCAGGGCCTCAGTGTCTGGACCTGCAACATTTACTAGTGCAAGAAGTCCTGAAATCACTCATGTCATTTCATTGATTAAGAGCAGCTCGTGTGAATAAGGGTTGCGATACTGGGCCCTAATTTATGTATCAAAATTAAAATGATTAAGTACATCCAGTGAAAATTACATCCTTTAAATCCATCGCACTCTAGCAGACTTCAGTAAAAGATGCCCTCCAAAGTGAATTCTTAATATAAAGTTGGTGAACATTAAGACTTTTACCAAGTAGAAAGGACATCCACTGCTTTTAATATCCAGTTTGGTTTTATGTGTACTAATGAACAATTCATTAACACTCAGTGTCATAGTCATTCTTTGTGAAGAAAGTAATGTAATTAATGAAATTGTGCTAGAGAGGAAAAAGTAATATGGAACTTAGGCTACCAGTGACATATGAATTGATCAAGATGTCAGGTGTTCTTAGAAACTGAGAATGTAGGATCTTTAAGAACATACTCTCTCAATATGCTATAATAAGCACCACTAAAACTGCTACATAGTTAAGGGTCTGTCAGTATTTTTATTAGGAACCCTATTATAAAAGGGTTTATAGCTTACCTGTAAAAAATTGCTGTAGGCTAAAACTAGTTAAACAAGAATTCAATCTGGGAACAATTTTTTGGTGCCAAATTTATTTTAGACTGCTTTGGGCATTTTAAAATATTTTTATTGGAAGGCCATATATTAGCTGTCATAGAAATGTGTGGAAATGGATAAATGAGGACAAATAAGCACTTAGGGCCCAATCCTACAGTTCTGTTGAGATGGTAGATCTGTAACTGTTTAGAATGAGGAAGTACGTGTTCCATGTGCGTTGTGGCTACAGAGGCATCTCTCATTCTGAAGGCTGAATTCTAAAGTCCTTATTGAAGCAGAACTCCCATTTTGCCGGAGTAGGGTCTTCAGGATTGAATCTGTTCTAAGGGCTGCCTGGGGAAAAAGGAAAAATACTAGCTCTGATAGAAATAGACAGCATTATTTAAAATGGGAACTACTGATGTAAACCAGTGCTGAAAAGTCACATTACTTTTTTGTGTATTGCACAGTGAATAGCTGAGCACAGTAATGATGTCGCTGAGCTCTCTAGGCCCTCTATTCACTAAGCAGACATTTCTCATTTTATATATCAACATTCATAGCTAGCTGCAACCATTCCACCAGGTTACGATGCATCCTTTTTAGGGAGTTGGTGACTTAAGCCATGCCTACACTACAGGCTGTGTCGGCATAACTTATGTTGCTCAGAAGGGTGAATAAACCACCCCCATGAGTGTCATATGTTTTGGCATAATCGCTCATGTGCACAGTGCTCTCTCCCATCGGCATAGAGCGTATTCATCACACATGCTGCATCGGTACAGCTGCAGCGCTGTATGTGTAGACATGCCCTAAGAGAAGCATGTTACTTTATTGTCGTCTTGAAACATAAAGACGTTGGGCATGGAATGTATTTTTTCCATTGCCCCTTAACTTCACAAGCATCTTTGACAGTAAGAGTCACACAGGCCTGTAACGAGGGTGACCAGATGTCCCAATTTTATAGGAACAGTCCTGATATTTGGGGCTTTGTCTAATATAGGCACCTATTACCGCCCCACCCTGTCCCAATTTTTCACACTTGCTATCTGGTCACCCTACCTGTATCAAAAGTATTTAAGCAAGAAAAGCAAAGAGAAAAATACAGTTGATGATGGTGGGGAGCTCTATGAAAGTTCTCTGCAGGCCCATTGAGCTCTTGTTTTATATCAATACAATAGTACAAAGTTGTAAGGGGCAAAATAATTGCCTCTTGCAATACATCATTCAAGGGGAAACTATGCTTAACCATGGTCCTGTGTGGTTGCTGTTATGCTTGGAGAGACAAAGCTTTTCTGAACTAGTTTGCATCACTACCTGAATAAATGGAGCAGGGGCACATGACCACCCCATGCATAACCTCTGGGTTGGGGGGGAGACGTAGGGAAAAGATTAAACTTGTCTGCTGACTTTGACTGGACTTTTTCTGGCAGCCAGAACAGAGCCATTCACAGGTGAGAAGCCCCATCCTGTGGGCTGACTGGGGGAGGTGGGCGAGGCTGTGCTGGGTGATATTTTACCTGAGGGTGTGAGCCTGGGAGCCAGACCTGGGGAGTGAGAGGAAGAGCTCAGCGTGGATTGCAGTCCCATTAGACCTGCTGCTTTGTGCCCTGGTGGAGAACGCAGAGCGGGGAAGGTGCCGAGTTGTTAGGAGTCAAGTGGGACTGAGCCCACACAGTCCCCTGCCGTCTCTAGGTGCAGTGGGAAATGGAAGGCAGAAATCTGGGGGTGGCACATGACCCCGCGTACTGTCTCAAGCTTTGCCTCTGCTTACGTGTCTCAATGGAATCAATGTATATTTCTCCCATTTTTCCCTCCTTCTGCTCCACTGTTTCAACTCTGTTTACTGAGCAATTGATATTGATGCATGCCAGTTTTTAATGCAAATGAGATGAATGTGTCACATTGCAAATATTTTCATGTAATTTACATGGGTATCAACCATTTGCAGGACATGGATCTTCCACACATTCAAACCAATGCAGTTTCCTGTTGAGATCATCCACCTTACTCTGATATTAGAGAATGAAAAGGCACCTAAGGGGAGTGCTAATTATTTGTTGTGAGCCACTCATATTGCATCAACTAATAATAATTACATCAGTTAACGCACATCTTGAATGAGGCCACCCAATAGTTTGCTAAATAGTGGGCACTGAAATTGACTTCACCACTCCAGGGAAGAAGTCAGTGGGGAGAGTCCATTCTAAGCCTGCACAGAGCTGCAGGATAGTACTCCAAACAGGGTTTTTCAGTAGACCAGTGGAGAAAGTGGAGTAGATGTTTCACAATGGGTTGTAGATGACTAGAATGAAGAGTTGGTTATTTCTTTTTCTCAGAGAAAGGGCTAGAAAGAGCTGGCATCCTAATCCTTGAGATTGGGGTTCTCTCTAATGTAAAGATAGGAAATATTTTGAAATAGATCCCTGCTGTCAATTTATTTAGAAAACATCCAAAGCAACTGGTAAATAGTTTATGCTTCAACTGTAAAATAGTAAGCACATTGTACAGATGGTATGATTTCACTCTAGAGATTTCTCTGTAAATTGAATTGCATACTACTGTTCATCTGATTGACCAGGCAGATGGAAGTTTTACACGATACTGATATGTGTACACAGGGCTTGTTTCCTGTATAATGCGATACACTTTTCACTACAGAACTTTGGTGTAGACTTACATTTAGAGAAGACACTTCTTGGGACTTTGCTTGATATACGATGTTGTAGAAACAAATAAAGTTAGTTTCTTTTTCTTGTGCATGCTAATGGTTTCACTTAAAAGCATGACAAAACAAATGTGAACAGGTATGGATAACTGCAGAAAGAGATTGGCTGAAACCACAAAATTCAGACACATATTTGAGTTTGGGGGTATTTGGATCTCTAGTTGAAATTCATCCCCTTGTAATACTGGGGGCTGTCTGCAAAGTTCAGATATGGATCCAGGTTAGATTTTCAACAGTCCTCAGAGTTCAAAGATTTTTTTTCTGGGTTTGGGCTCATTTCTCTTTGTAGTATTTAGAAGTGAAAAATGGCCATGAAGGTATAATAATACTAAGAGTAATTACATGTTGAAAGCTAGAGTCTATATGGAAGTGCTTTGATGAATGTTGAAGCACTCACACATAATTTAAGAAAAGCATTCTGTGTTGTCAGAGTTAACTTTTGTAAAACTCCTCCATAATTAGTGACTGACATGTCCCCCAGTAAATTGCTTTCATTAATTATACTGTGAACCCAAAGACTAATCTTTCATGACTTAGATTCCTGCATTACTGCAGAAAAGGGGACTGGAAATCAGAAAAAGAGCAAAGATCTTTTAAAAAAGATAAGTCTATGTCTTATTAAAATGCATTGGATAGGAATAAAGGGACAATACTAGAGAGAGACAGAGACAGACTCACGCTGTAGATGTGAAATAATAAACCGTGCCTTTGTTTAAAATAAACACATAGGCCATAGGCTGAATCATTTATTTAACACTGTACCAGATCTTAGTTGTGGTTGAGTCACCTTTTTATTACCAAGCACAACTAAACTCTAAGATAGTGTCAAAATTCCTTGGGGGGACAGGTGGGTGGGGGACCGAAACTATGTTCTAAACAGTGTATATACCCCAATAATAGGCAAGAGGAAGGGGACACGTTTTCATAGGAGATCTGAAAAGAGATCAATGTTCATAGCTACAGGAGCTGCAGAAGACAGTTTTTACACCAGTTGGGGTTAGACTGACAATGAGCAGGGAGGAATACAGTGCTAAATAAGGAGAACACCTAGAGTACAGTAATTTAGATTGCAAAGTTTCTTCTAATATCTGCAGTATCTAGGCACAAAAGGATATAATAGAAACAGATTCAGCTGTACTTTTGAATTTCTAGGATAGATTTATGTTTAACCTTCAACATGATCTTTAATTTTGTTTTACATTTACACCACTTTATGGTACCTTTACCATGTCAGAATGGTGTAAAAGGGCCTTACTGGAAATGTGTACATTAGAAACACACTTTAAAACTTGTCTTTGTTCTTTTCTCTTAATGTATCTTGCTTTTCTGCATGGTGTACCCCCACAAAAGTTAGCGATTTCAGTGGATTTCTATGACAGTTGGACACTGCAGTAACCTATTGTTTTTCCACTGTGCATGGACTCCAGGAAATTATAATGGACATCTGTGAGATAAGTGGAACTACCCGGATTCTTCTATTGAGTTTAAGGATTGGAATCAATGTTGGCCCTGTCAACTTTTTAAAGTAAAGAAGCCTTGAACCTTTCACCATAAATTAGTAAATGGCACATTCTCTCCATTTCCCCTTTCCTTTGTTCAATCTGTGCAATATCTCAATAGGAGCTGGAGTTCAATACTAGATTCACATTCTTTACGTTATGTGGATGGGATTATACCATCCTATTCTCCTTCTCTCTCCTCTTCTTTACTCATTCTCCCAATCTCCTTGCCACCACTCAAAGAAACATCCTGTTGTGAGTGACAGTTTTTCTAAACAGATTCTCCAGTATTGACCTTGGAGCAGAATCAATGAACGAATAAAAGTAATAACCCCCCCCCCAAGTTAAAAAAATACGAATACTCAGTAAAAACCTGCTAATATGTTGGATTTATAACACCTTACAGCCTTTCTTTAAAGGTAGTAGTAATTGACTATAACATTCCTTCTGATAGATGACAAATAGCTTCATAACTTGCAAGAGAAAATATCATCATAGCTGGAAACATTTGGTGATTTATTTCTTGTATTAAGGATAAATCCAATTATCATTCTTCTGAATTCCGAAAAGCACTTTGCAAAAATAAAAATATGAAAAATAGAGATTTAAAAACTAATTTCAATGATATGTTTTAAATATAGAGAAATATGAAGATGCTTATGTCATTATTGTATCTGTTCTCCTTAGGTTTGTTTTTATGTCCCCATTCTGTCACCTTCTCCAGTTTTAAACAAAGAGCTGATGTCACTGATATTTTTGGTTAAAAGACCGTATCTACAGCCCATCAGAAATGGTATTAATTAATATCTGCAGCAGACATTGCTACACATCATATTTCAGCATTTTTGCCATACAAGTTCAAAGTAAATAATGTATTAACCCTTAGAACATCTTTGCTATAAAATAAAATGATTAAAATGCATTGTTTAAAAATACTTTGGGATATAACCCACTAAATTTTGGTCTGTTTTTAAAATGCAAAATAATACTAATAAAAAAATCAAACCTTAAACAGATACACTTGAAAATGTTGAAATACGATCTGGGATATGTGAGGCATGCAGAGGTAAAATGTGCTAGCTGATAAGTCTGTGCTAATATCAGATAGAAGACTCCCTTGTTTATTTTTTCACTTGTATAAAGAAAGAGAATAACTTCAGCTGGATTTCAACATCCACCTGGTATGGTACCACAGTTCTTCCCTAGTTTATCATTGCTGTTGCTGTGCCATTTAATGGTCCTGGTTTTAATTATAATCTATTTATGTCCCTGTGATAGGGCATACTCCCCACACTGGCCCTGAGAGGGCTGAAATAGGCCAAGTGGGTGCAATTAGCCAATTAGGCTGCAAACCCCAGACTTAAACTGGAGGAAGCTAATTAGATGAAGGCTTACCAGTGAGGGAACAGGCAGGGCTTCTACAAAGCCAGGTGGATGGTAACAGTAGGGAAGACAGCACGGGGAAATATGTGGTTCTCCCTCCCAGAGGTAAGGGAGAAGGAGCCCAGTAGGAGGGAGTCCAGGGATGAGAAGGTTAAGATGGTGGAGCTGCACACCTTAACTCTTCACTACAGGACCCTGGACTGGAACCTAGATTAGAGGGCAGGGCTCGATTCCCCCAGTAACCACGGTAGAGTGGTATTGTTTTGGGATAGTGAACAGGAAAACAACTTGAGTCACTGTGGGAGTGACAGGGTCAGGACAGTGGGCATGAGGACTGCCTGATGCCATGTGGATAGAAGAGACTTTGAAAGACTACCCTAGAAGAGGAACCCACTTAGTGACCTGGCAGGAGTACTGAGTCATGAAGAGGCTACAGCAGCTCCTGGAGTGAGAGAGGGGCTGAAGACAAAGAGACAGAGGGGAAGGGATGACATGCAACTGCAGGAAGGGGCATTGGCCTCCCAAGCTATTTCCCCAGGGCAGCCAGATGAAGTGCCATCCCAGCGGTGAGTAGATTGATACCCCCTGGCCTGGTCACAGTCCCCCTTCCCCTGCACCCAGACAGTTGTCTCAGTGCAGGATTCAGGCCTTAGATTTCTGCTTTTTGTTCCAAATATTTCCCCCCTGTAGTCCCTAGTTCTACACTGACCAAAGTAAAATTCTGAGAGGGCTAAAATCCCATCTCCTAGTAAAGGGATGCTTCTTTTCTTCTTCTTCTCTGAAGCCCCAATTCAGCAAAGCATGTGCTTAAGTCCATCCGTGTTCCTCAAAGCACTTAAGGACATACATAACTTTAGGTATGGATTAATGTCCTGTTGATGGCAACACGTCCAATTGATTTCAGTAGGACTTCAGCATGTGCATTTACACTGTTGCCAATTCTTGAGATTTTATTGCGAGTTTTATGGCAAGCACTGTTCTTCTTAAGGGGTTGGCTCTTGGACTCGTGATTAGATGAAAAAAATCTCACTTTTAGTTTAAAATCGGTGAATTTCTAGCCTCCTTGTTTTCAGAGAAAAGCTGGAAAATGTACCCAAGTGCATGCTAAAGATTACAAAGCCAAAGAAAAAGAACACATCATACATTATTTTTCATATGTCATTTTTAAGCCACTCATTTTGGGGGGGCCTGACTAGTGATTTTTGAATGCTTGGTGGTTCACAATACTGCTTTAATTAAGCACGTTCTTAAGTGCTGTGATGAACAGTGAATCAGGACCTGAAACAGCCTCCTTCTGGTTTTATGGTTATTGACTTTGATTATTAGGAAAACTTTCTGACATCCTGCCTTTATAGCCATAAATTTTAAGGCTGCTGACTAAAAAAGGATCTGGCTATGTCAAATGAAAACCTACTCAGAGAGAGACATCATTGACTGTCTTAGACTTACAGCCTGGAAGAAACATCACATAAATACCAGTAGCTCTCTTTTTTTACAATTACGTAGGCAATGCACAGTATATTAATTATGGAATATGGGTGTTTCATCTTCTCATCAATAATTCTTTGGCATTGCAGTCATTAAAAAATGACATAAGATGGTGTCTGTGGAAATCTGGGATAGTAGCTAATATGTTATATAGGCAGATGTGTTTTTTTTTTTTTTTTTTTTAATGAGGCTCTTGTCTGTTTTGCTGAAACATTTAGTGCTTTTTTATTTTTAGCCTAAGCATTTTCTTTGGATGAGAGAAAGCTTGACTATGCTGGGGTTCTAGCCACTAGTGGAGTTCTGCTTGTACAAATATCCATTGTAGACATGATTTGTACCAATGCAAATCAGGCAATGCCAGCACAGACTGTATTTAGTGGCTAGAACCCCAATTTAGAAAAGGTTTTAGACATTTGCCTTTGCTTTTCCTGCATTTGGGATGTAGTCAAGCTGACAACCTGGAAAGGATACAGCAGGTTGGAAATAATTTTCAGTCTTTACAGGATTCTGAATGCTGAGAAAGTTGAGGTTAACTTTAACCCTAGCCTACATTAGATCAGTCACACTTTTACCACAGTGTAAACATTAAGCAAGATTAGACAATTCAGTCATAAACATACCAGTGCCTGTCTCCCTTAGGGTTCTCAAAAGATATGGCTGTATATTTTGGAGTATATGTAGACAGTTAATATAAAAAGTTACATCTACTAGCACATAAGGAGATGTGACATTGTTGATACATTTGTAGGACCAGTGAAGAGACAAGGTGGCTGAGGGTGTAGCTTGAAAGCTGGTCTCTTTCACCAACAGAAGTTGGTCCAGTAAAGGATATTACATCACCCCGGTTGTTTCTTTAATATCCTGGGACCAACACATCTACACCAACACTGCATAGAACCAGCCAAGATGTTACTCTACACTGCGAGTGTGGATTACACAGCTATTAAGCGCAACCAGTTGTGGAACTGCATTGGTAGTATTGCAATGGTCGAAGATTTCCAGAAAAATACTAGTGTATACAAGAGACAGACTGATCTACTTAATTTGGAAGAGTCTGTAGATTTGTGAACATAGAAGTATCTGTTCAATTGATAGGATATTTATTTTACAATGCACATGTTATATATTGCAACTGGTCAGATTGCCATTGCATAGATACTACTTTTGGAAATTTCATTACTTTCTAGCATTACTGGCAGCAGTTTCAGTTTATCTTTTACTCTAGGACAGGCTGCATTGCCTTTGTGTTGCTGAGGAGAAAAAGAATCAAAGTTCAAAAATGTTCAAAATTTTGTTCTGAAAATTATGGTGGTTTTAAAAACTATTCTAGAAAGCTTTTCAGTTGACCTGAATGGAAGTGCTGCAAAGCTATGGAAGGAAACACAAATATACAAATCAAATTTAAAAATTCAGTTTTGTGTGTGGTGGAATTTTAAGTCTGAGACATGTCATTTTCCTTGACTACCTCCTCTAGGACATAGCTTTTATGAAAAAGAATAGCTTCCAGGAACATCTGTAAATAGATCAGTGGCTAATAGAAGAAATGGAGATGTTGTGGAGATTGAGGCTCAACTGTTGAGCTGAAAGCTAGAGATATTTGACAATCAGATTGCTTGAGAAACATTGGTAGACCTGCAGTGTCAGCTCATATGGCATGAGGCTTACAGCTCCAGTCAGTGGTGCTAAAACAGTTTTTATAGTGGGGATGCTGAAAGCCACTGAACAAACCTGTAAACCCTGTTTATGATGGAAACCTCTTCAAGCCAGGGGGTGCTGTCACATCCCCAGTGCCCATATTCCCAGCACTCCTGACTGCAGTTAGCCTGTCCTTGCTGGTGGCTCTAGAACTGTGGCATCCGCTGTTACTGCTTGAGAGTGTAGCAGGAATGGTTGCACATCTGTCCTTCGGTGCTCCATGCTGAAACACTTGGATGAATTTGCTGGCCACAGCAGCATGATTAGCTCAATATTGGGGAATATTTCAAGGCACTTCACATCAATTGCTGTATTGTGGCACTGGCTGTATTGATTGTCTAGTGATCTGTCTGATTTGGGAACATTACAATTTATTTTTTAGACATTTACTCAACATCTGAATTGTTTGTGAAAGCTGTTAGGAATCTGTCTCTAGAATTGTTTATATTTAGAACTATTTGATTCTGTTTACTGGTGTCCAGGTTTTCACATGGCTGCCTATTGAGTTCACATGGCATGCATTCCTAATAATGACAATGGATGTTTATGCAGAACTGTTCAAAGGATAATGGTCTGTTCTGCCTTATTAGAGTATATTTAGTAATAACAGAATTCCATTTAAATTTTTTATAGTTTTGGCATAATGTTTTTTTAAGCATTCTTTTTATTTAAATTTTCACAGTTGTGGGAAATTGAGGAGGGACAGACAATAATTGGTATGGTAGATGTTGAAATTCCAAAAATGTAAAGCTTTATAAGTGTTAAAACACAAATTGTCAACATCATTCAGTAGAACCTCAGAGTTATGAACACCTCGGGAATGGTGGTTGTTTGTAACTCTGAACAAAACGTTCTAGTTCTTTCAAAAGTTTACAGCTGAACATTGACTTAATACAGCTTTGAAACTTTACTATATAGAAGAAAAAATGCTGTTTTTCCTTAATTTTTTTAGTAGTTTATGTTTAACACAGTACTGTACAGTATTTGCTTTTTTATTTTTGTATCTGTTGCTGCCTGATTCTGTACTTCCCTTTCCAAATGATGTGTATAGTTGACTGGTCAGTTTGTAACTCTGGTGTTTGTAACTCTGAGGTTCTACTGTATGTCAAAAGATACAATGTAAATATCCTTAAATCAAAGTCCAAGAAGTTCGTAAGTAGCATTTTTCTTACTTTGCCTAGCTGTACATTTTGATTATCATTGGAAATATTTTTCATCGGTTTGTGTGTGTGCAGTTAAATTAACATTTGCTGATAAAAATCTAATCCTTCCAAGTATATTATATGTTCTATATTATGCCTGATAAGATTTGTCACTCAACACCCAGCTCTGTGGCTTTGACAGAAGAAAGAGGTGAGGTAGTGTTCAGAAGTCTGACAGTTAGCTTTGTCAATGTAAATGACACAATCATTGCAGTGCCTGTTATCTCATCTATCCCTGTCAATCTGCTCTCTTGATTGAATGTCATCAATTATCATCTTTTTAAAATTAGTATTCCATTAGTGAAAATGGGGCTTAGTGTCTTCTAAATCTGTTTCTAAATTATCTCAAGGAGAGGAAATTTTAATAAAACAAGTTCAAATACTGTTTCTCTGATATTGCCTACTTATCCAATAATTAAGATTCACTTCTAAAGGCTTCTATTTGTTTTTAAACTGCATTTCCTTTTTGGAAACACCTCTGTATAGGAAATGAAGACCCCTTGAGTTCATGCACTGAATTTGCATGTATACCATCCGCTTGTGCTAGGGTGACCAGATGTCCTGATTTTATAGGGACAGTCCTGATTTTTGGGTCTTTTTCTTATATAAGCTCCTATTACCCCTCACCCCATCCCGATTTTTCACATTTGCTGGTCATCCTATCTTGTGCCAGCTTAATTTTCAGGAATTATTCTGTTTTTAACAGATATCATAACCTTTGCTGCAGCTAAGGGGGAAAAAACATTGGGCTTTGTTTTGGGAAAACTCATAGCTTTAAATTACAGTAAGAAAAAGGGGAAGGTGAGCTCAAACTACAGTAGTTTTTTACAAACTCCAAAAATAGAGAGGTTCTCAAACTTCAAATTTGCCCAACCCAAACAGTAACTATATGTAAAATTAAACACTCCCTAGTCTTTTCTCCACATTTACAACTCAAAGTGAATTGATTTCCCCCAGATCAAAGTGCTAGGTACTTAGCCCCTGGAAGATAAACTAGATTTTACATGTCTTTTATTTACCTAATACTAATTGTGAAACAATATATAAGAGGATAAAATAAATGTACCATGAAGTTGATGCTATGTCCTTTAAGAACTCATAAAGCAACTCCAGTATTGATTAGCTGAGACATCAATTTACTAATGAGAATGTCCTCTGCTTTGTCAATTACCTTTCATGTCCCTCTTTGTGCAATGGAAACAGGAGAAGAATTGCAAGATTTGAATAGAGTGCAACTTTATTACTCACTGTTGTAACTGAACGAATGATACTTTCCAAGATATTTAGTGGAAACTATTTTCCCTCCCCTATTTAATTCATTCTGTCTCATTTCTTAAATATATTGATCATGATCTGTAGGCTTAATGGATTGTCATTATGTCACTTTATGGGTGTGTTTTTCTTTTTTAATTCTCATGTGGATATTTTTGATTTTTTGGTTCCTTTCTCTGAGCAAATCTATTTCTTTGTATAATGTAACGAGCAATGCATAACACATTATGGGATGGATACAATACACACTGAAGCCATTGTGAGTATCTCCATTGATTTCAGTGGGTGTTGGATCCTATCCAATCTATATAGACTGTGAACCAGATTTTTATCACTTGGGCAACGGTGTTGTCATGTATGGTGTCTCATGCCTCAAGTATTCTGTTTAGTATCCAAAAGCCCACAAAACCTCCAATTGCAATTGTTCCATCAAAATACCATTTATAGTCACATGGTTCAGAATTGGCATGTTCGGTTGAAAAAAATTGGACCAAGTTGTACCATTGATTTTTTTTGTTTTTATTTATTAAAGCAGAGTTTCATGATGAAATCAATAGCAAATTGTGATGGTGCAATATGACCCTTTATTTGTAAAAGCAATCCACAATTCGTATATGGTGAAAATTTGTTAATTTCTTGTTTATTATTATTTGTGTTACAGAAACCTTCAAAGGTCCAAGGAGTTCATGGGAAAACTCACACTGACTTCACTGGGACCAGGAATTCATTCTATCTCATTCACTCTGTCTCATTAAGTTCACATGTTAAGTTCTGATTTAGGAATGATTTGTCCTGTTCATGGTAGTCCACCTTACCACATCAAAACATTTTAAAACTTTGTTGTCAGCATATTTTCCATAATGTTCTTACCAGCATTGAATAACTGTGTTAGACTTCCTTTGCAGCAGAATAATTTTATTATTTTTTACTGCTAAGACCAGCATATTCTGAGATCATTTCCCCCCACAGTCAAGTAAACAGTGGCTGTAGCCTCTCCCCCTTTTCTTTCATCCTCTTTTTTTTCCTAAGCAGAACGTTTTCTCCCTCCGAAATGAGGTAAAGAAATCCTACTTAACTATAGACAGAGAAATAATAATATAATAATAATTAATGGAGATATCCTATCTCCTAGAACTGGAAGGGACCTTGAAAGGTCATCGAGTCCAGCCCCCTGCCTTCACTAGCAGGACCAAGTTTTTGCCCCAGATCCCTAAGTGGCCCCCTCAAGGATTGACCTCACAACCCTGGGTTTAGCAGGCTGATATTCAAACCACTGAGCTATCCCTCCCCGAAAAAGTTTTACAGAGCAAGTTTTCTATTTGTACAGCACTATTCAATTATGTCTCCAGTTTAACCAACAGCAATAATGCATCATACCAAGATCAACATGTAACAGCAGCAACGTAAAACAAAGAGTCAGAGTTGTAAACATACATACATATAAATATTTTAATCTGCCCAAATGTTTTCACTTCCTGTCTATTTTAGTTTTAGCTTTCCCCAGATTGTTCTTTTTGTAATGTCCTGTATATGTGGTGAAATATCGAATGGGACATCTTGAATGCACTAATGCTCAACATTTTTGTTAGTAGGAAGGAGTAATTTGAGAGGTAATGGCACCAATCTTCTTGTGATTAATCCAAGATGTCAATCAAGCCATAAAACACTACCCACATATCTACTTTCAAGTTGGATTCTCTCAGGTAAATGAACTCCCTGGCAATGAATCTTAGACAGCTGGGTATTCTCCTTTTTCTCAGGGGCCGCTTTTATGTTTATGGCTTTTTCAGATTCAACTCTATTACAAAATTATACAATAAAGTAGACTGAAACATAATTGAATAATACCTCTATTTTACTTTATACCTGGACTTGTCAAATCTTTTAAAATTGTGGGCTTAATGTATATGATGGATGAGACCAATGCAGCTGAAACACATTACATTTATTTTCAGATCAATCATTATTCCTTTCTATTTCACTGTGATCTTTTGGCTTGATGGAAATGAAAGACAAGTTCAGACAACTCTATTTAAGTGCATATAATTCCATATGACACACATAAGCTTGAGCTTCCCCTGCATGTGTGTCATATCTCGTTAAATGCATGTCAGTTAATGGTATAATTTGGCTATTTGCATGCCATTTGGAATTGTGACTGTTTATTTTGTTAATATAATACCTTTTGAATGATTCATGGAAGGTGCAACAAACTTCTGTAAACGAACTATTTTTCATGAACTGTTTCGTATCTTTAGGCGAACTTTTTTTCAGTATTGGTGTGATAACGTGTTTTAGTACAGGAAATAAAATCTTTGAAACATTTAAATTAGGCATTTCATTTTAATTTGCAATGCAAAACAGTGCTAACTTCTTGTCTCAACAGTTGAGCGCATATTTAGCTTATATAAATAACACACAAACACATGGTAAAAGACATTGTTTGCAAAATTAAACACTCAAGTTAGAAAATTGCCTGTGCAATGTTAATTCTGCCCACTTGGCATATGCATTATGATATGGTCTTTCATTACATGATTACATACTATTTTTTTCACACGACTCCTGCCTTGCTAAGTGCACAGGATGGGCAGTACTCAGTTAACAATAGCTATTCGATGTTTTGTTTTCTCCTTGTTGTTCAGTGTGTGTCTGTAGACCTTATTTTCTGCACACTATTTAATTCTTGCTCTAAATCCATAATTATTAATTTCCTCATGGGCTATGATGCTCATCACTATATCGGAGTACTTCACAAATATTAATGAATTTTCCAAACACCCTGGTGAGATAAGTGGGTATTATTATCCCCTTCTACAGATGGAGAGCTGAGGCACAGAGATTAAGGTCAAAAGTATCCATTAATTTTGGAAACCCAATCTGAGACTCCTAAAACCTGCTTTTTCAGAGCATTTAGCATTATATAGAACTATGTTCAAAGCACAGCTACCATTTTCTTCAGTTGCAGCTGTGAGTGCTCAGCACTTCTGCAAATCAGAGCCAAGCATATCAAGTTGAGCACTGAGAAAATGAGGAACACAATTTTTGTGACCATCTGTGAAAAGTTTGGTTTCAGTGATTTGCCCTGTCACGTAGGAAATCTGTGGTAGATGCAGGGATAGAATCCAGTTTTCCAGAGCATCATTCAACTGCCTTGATCATGAGATCATTCTTTCTCTTCCTGCAGTCCCCTTCCTCATTCACTGCACACCTTCCAACTTTTGCAACAAAAACAGGGGTCCTACAGAACAATCTCTTTCACTTCACAACCTTGATTTATCCCCAGAGTAGATCCATCCTGTGCACTAAAGAAGGCAAGGGTCCTAGGGAAAAAAATAGTTTGTGATCGTGTAATTAAAGACCACACCATAATGCATCTGCATAAGGGAGCCAAATTAAGGTTGTACAGAGAACCTTAATACTAACATTTTCCAACTTATGAGTGCTTTGACTAATGCTCTTCTGACAGTTTTTGTGCATGCAGTTTCCTAGGGGCTGGTAGGGGAACCCCGGTGCACCCTCTCCAGCAGGTTCCAATGCAGAACCCTATGGTAGGCAACAAAATCTACACCTCAAAGGTGCTGTTCTGCTGCTTCCCTGGATTGCGTCTTCCCAGTTCCCTTCTACCAAAGGGCAAAGTGAACACATTACACAAAATAAATCAGGGATGTCTGAGACCTTTCTAGTGTCTAGAGGCCTCTTCTCCACAGTGGTCTGGTAGAGTCCCAATAGCCAGAGGCCTCAGGCACCTGGACCTACCACAGTGCTAATAACACAGGTGTATTCATCTCCATTGGCTGCCTGCAACTGAGCTGTTCTGTTCTCCTTTTAAGTTCCTCCTCCGCCCATATATGCTTTGCTTGTATGGAAGGATAGGGCTGCCTGGGCCCAAAGTAGCTGTTCAACCTCTTCCTTTCTGGTGCAGGATTTGTACACCCTGTCACATGGAGATACAATATTTGTTAAAAACAGGTACGTGATACATTGCATTGCATTGCAGGCTTTTGGCTCCTAATCACTGGGCTGCCAAATGAGAGACGGCAGCAGCAGTTTTTTCTAACAGGGTATTAGCCATTCCAGAAACATAGTGGTATTCGTATCTGCAGCTTTTTGAAGCAGCATTAGCGCAGCAGTTACGTAATATTACTGAGACAACAGTTTTGAAAAATCAATCTAAAAGGAAGGGTTATCACAAAGATAAGGCTTAATGCTCCCCTTCTGCTTTCACCTACGAATACATGGTATCACAGTGGAACTGGAGACAATTCTACCTACCACTCCATCGTCATGTATGAAAGTGGCAGTATTGTTGTTTAAAATTTCACAGTAGAATTCAGGTGCTATAGGTAGGTTAAGGTCTTAATACTAAGTCTCAGAAGCTAGAATTGCCCATTTGCAAATCCCATTTAAGAGCTACTGCCAGAGAAGGCATTAAACAACTTGTATAGAGATTTCTGTTTGGCTTCATTGGTCTTTAAGTAAGGGTAAGTTCCTGGATGTATGTGGGAAGGTCTGAATGCTCTGAGATGTTACCACCATTCAAATGGTTAAAGGTGATGTAGACAGAAGGTGTTGGCCCATATAATAGTCAACCAAAGGCTGTGGGTCAGAAATACTCAACTGACTTTTGGGTAAATAAAATTATACTTTGTTTGACCTTACTCAAAAGCCAAAATATCTCCTGAATTTTTAAAACCCCATTTGAGTTGCAATCATCATTCTCTCATTGACTTATCTGTGTTTTGTTTCAGTTTCACATGTAAACCAATTCCCTTGTTTCTCAAACATTCATTTTCACCTGTAGTTCATCGTCCTCTGAAACAATTCTTTGTGGCTTTCTTTTATGACCATTTGGTTACGTTAAGAGTCCCTGTCCCATAGCTCACATGATCTCCTTTGATATTTTTTTTATGCATCTGCAGGTGGCTATTTCTCAGATAATTCCCTTAAGCTTTCTTGTTTGCAAAAACCAGTTATGAGAAATCCTATAACTGAATATATGAGTTACACGAGTGAAACAGATAAAATCTCTTTTATTTCAAGTTATAAAAGGTGCTGATACTCGAAAGATATTTTCACTGGGGGTGCATTTTCCTCCATAAATCACTGAAAAAGGCTAAAAAATTAAGTGGACTCACTCATGTAGAATAAATCCCATATTATGTGGCTGTTGCTGAGATCAAACTTAGGACTTGTCTACACTACAAGGAAATTCGATTTAAGCTACGCAATTTGAGTTACGTGAATAGCATAACTCAAATCGATGTAGCTTAGATCTATTTACTGCGGGGTCCACACTATGCAATGTCGACGGCAGATGCTCTCCCGTCGACTCCCCCTACTCTTCTCGACCCAGTGGAGTACAGGAGTCAACAGGAAAGCGATATGCAGTCGATTTAGCGGGTCTTCACTAGACCCGCTAAATTGACTGCCGATGCATCGATTGGTGCTCCTTGATCCCCTAGTAAGTGTAGACGAACCCTGTGAGTAGTCTGCAGCTGCTTTCAAACAAGATATATGACATCTTTGTTCTCCTTCTTAAAACTTTGTTGTTAATGAGAGATGGCTTCATTTTGGTGGGTGGGGAATTATGCACTCAAAGTTGTCTAACAATGGAGGAAAAAAGATTTGTGCTAATTTTTGCTGCTTTGTGATTCTTTAGGAAGGCCTGAAAAGGTTGGCGGGTTTTCAGGATTTTTATTTTTATTTCTAGTTGTTCTTTCACATTAGAGACTCAGTTCTTGCTTACTCTGAAAGACTTTGTGATATGGCAAGCTAATGGAATGGTGATTTAATTAGTCAAGATGGTGAGATTTGAGCATCAGAGAAAGAAGGGAATTTTTACAGTCTGTTTAAAAAAAATTGTGTTTTGTTAACTTCCAGTTAGCTTCAATGCCAAATATAAGTTTTGGAGAAAGAACCAATATCCTTTTTGCTTTCATTTAGAGTGTGTATGAGATATAACAAGCATTTGTGAAAGTCTCTTCTCCATCAGGTGCCTTCCAGAAAAAACAAGGGACCAGACTAGATATTCCTCATATTTCTAAGGTTAAAAAAAGATAGAGAGAAAACTCCTATTCCTTTGAAGATCACCTTTAAATTACTTACACACTGAGATAAATGTGTCAGCCTGTGCCTCTGCTGCGTAGTGTGGAAGACATAGTCGTTTAACCCCTTTATTGCTGCTGCACCCTCCTCTGGAGAGTGTTTTAAATGGACAGACAATTGATATCAATAGAACTTTGGGAGCTACTAAGTACATTGAGTGCACAGAAGGTATTATTATGTAGTGCAATATATGTACATGTCTGCTGTTATCTTATGTCTCTGTGATCTCCAGCTGTAGTGAAGTGATCCGCTTGCTAATTTCCTACCAGTAGGCCTTGCTTTTTTCTTTATAAAAAGAATGACATACAGATATGGAGTTCACGTTTCACTGCTTCAGGCCCTGTGCAATCTCTGATTTCCTTCAAATGTGAGTTGAATGTTAGTGCTAAGAAGAGTGAGGATTGAGTAATTGATATGACTAGGCAGATGTGCTCTCTTCCCCATGCAGCCTTGACACAATGTGCTCTTAGATCTAACCAAATGGGAATCACCCCAGAGATAGCAATTCTAACCCCAGAAATAGTGAATTGTGTAATGGTTTCAAGTGGTAGCCTTAATTAGATCATAACCACTTGTGACATTTATTTATGTAGATTTGCACAGCAGTAGAAAGGGGCACCCAATCCAAGGCTCTGGGTGAGAGTATCCCTGCTAAAATTACGAATTCAAATTAAGTGGTCAGCAGAACATAAACATCCCCTACTTCCCAGAGTTCTAACCCACCTTCCACACAAACTGGTGCTCCTTGCAGTGTGTTCTGAAGGTAAAGAGACCCAACTGGGGAGCTTGTTCCAGAGCTGAGGGCTGCTCTTGGATAGTGCTTTACTCCTAGTCTTCTCTCGTTAAACCATGGGAGATCCAACTCTGTTTGCAATTGCAACAGTATGTCACAAGAAGCGAGGCATTCTCTTCCCAACAAGAAGATTACAGCCATCCTAGGGATTTATAGGGTAAAAAACAAATGCTGTAAATGCAGGCTGGAAAACAACAGGGAGTGAATACAAAACATGGAACACAGGTGCAATATGCTGCCCCCAGGAACCACTGCTTAATTTGACCTGCTGACCTAAACCAGATTTGAAACCAGTAAAGCACTGCTCTGTAATTCCTAAATAATTTCATTAAGGGTGTTTTAAATCTGTGGCTTGTTTGTTCCGTACTGAAAGTGTGTGTATATCAAGACAGTTAAATACTGGGGTCCTGATTCATAGGTACAAAGGCCTGAGGGACTATTGTAATTATCTAGTCTCATCTCCTGCATAATTCTAATCTACTGTTAACATTATAAAGCAAGAGTCATTCCATTGAACTCTAGAAGAAGAGCACTTACATAAAACCAGAGCATCTGAGATCAGTTTCAGGCCCTTTTGGGGCAGGCAAGAAGCAAAAATAGAGCATATTAATTATTATTGCTATTACAACACAAACATTGCAGTTTTGCTGCACAAAAGCTTTCCAGCAAACACAGAATTCAGCAACAAATCAGCATGTGATCTGGAGTGTGCAAAATTATGAAATGCATTCATCCGGGGGAAGGAAGAGATGGAATGGATACTGTAGAAGTGTGTGAGAGAGAGAGCAAGTAGTTTTGGAATGTGAAAGATTAGAGAACACATTTAAAGAAGTAGGATGCAGGAGAGAAGAGAGAGTCACTAACACCAGGAGCATCAGTAGCGTATGTATTTGGAGAAGCTGTGTTACAAGCACATGGGGTTTAATCACCTCATTCTCTTGCTCTGCTGTGCATGATAAAGACACAAACTTCTGTTTATGACACTGAGAAACCTGATGATATCAAAATGTTTGTAAGATTAATTGAATATACTCAATTATAATTTTTACAGGCAGGCTGTCAGGAACATCCTAACATGATTAAAAAAAAATTTTCCCTCTCCTCTCCCCCCAATTTAAAACTCTGTAGTGGGTGATGCATGGAAAAACAACAGAAGAAAATAATTAAGTTAACCCCTGAGAATATAAGGTAGATTCTTTCTCATGTATTATTATACATTTCTTTTGTGGTCATCCCCACAACTATTGGTTTAGTAATGAACATGTCAGATCTATTCAAAAGTGCAGACAGTCTTGGAGTCTTAATATTTTACTTGCTCTGCAGAGTGTATTCCATGGAATAGTTTTGTTTGTATCACTGTAGCACCTAGGAGCCCCTGTCATAGGCCAAATCTCATTGTGCTAGGTGCTGTACGAACACAGAACAAAAAGACCATCCCTGCCCCAAAGAGGATTTTGTTCTTTTTAAAATGCCATTCTCTACCTGCAGCATGTGGGGGGTGGGAGGATGGGACCTGGGAATGGGATGGGATTTTAATGGTCTAATACATGCACATACATAAAGTGAGTATTCTAATTTTAAAATCATATTATGCTTCCATAATGATGATTTCAATTTTCCAAGTAGACTGTTTCTGATACTGTCTCATGCAGTACTGGGGAGTTGGAAGGATGATCCAGTGGTTGGAACACTGGCCTAGGACATGGGACACTCAGGTTCAATTCTCTGCTCCTCCACAGACTTCCTGTGTGACCACTTAGTTTTTCTGTGCCTTAGTTTTCCGTCTGTAAAATGCGGGTTCCAGAGACCAGACAGGCACCACTGGGATAAAACTGCCCATTGAAATGTCATGAAAATGCTGCTCTTATGCCTGAGTCAGTCACAGAATACACTCACATGTGGTACTGGTCCCACCTCAACAGAACCTTTATTTATGATAAGCTCTATAGTCTTTAAGTATTTAAGATGTCCCCTGATGATATGGGAAGCCAAGCTGCTCGCTCTCCTGCCTAGACACACAGTAGGGATTGCTATTCTGGATCAGAGCATTGGTCCTTCAAGTCTGCTAACCTGTGTCTGACAGTTGCCAGGACCTGTTGCTTCAGAGGAAGGCACGTCGCCCAGCAAGGGGAAGTTATGGGAGACCCTGCTCCAAAAAGCAGTTTCTTCTTACCCCTCAATAGTTGGAGGTTGCATTGTGTCCTGTAGCATGAGAGTTTATATCCCTTCCCGAATTTCTGGTTTTTAAAATATATTTACTGTCACAACACTGAATATTCTTATCCATATAAATGTTGAATCTTTTTTGAATCCTGCTAAGTTCTTGGCCTCTGTGATATTATGTGGCAATGAGTTCCACAGCTTACTTGTGTGGGGGAAAGTATTTCCTTTTATCAGTTTTAAATTTGGTCCCTTTCAATTAAATTTAATAATCTTGTTCTTGTTTTATAGGAAAGGGTGAATAGCAGTAATCAGCCTACCTTTGCCTTCCTTTTACTTATCCCTTAACAGTCTGTCTTTTCAGTCTTCCACTTTGAGCATTTTTATCATCTCTTTCTGAAGCCCTTGTATTTCTCCTATATCCTTTTTAGATGGGATGACCAGAACTGAATACAGTATTCCAGGTGAATGCATACAATGGCATCATAATATTTTCTGTATTATTCTCCACTCCATTCCTTGTGCCTTCTAACAAGCAGAACACAATATCCACCAGTGATGGGCAGAATCATTATTTTTCCTTGATATAATAACCTCTAGGAAAATGATCAACCAGTCTCTCTAGTCACAATTGTCCATATTTATGAAAATTGCTCATGTTTACAGTAACTTCTGTTGTAGTGAGTGGGGTGGGCTTAACAAAAGCTAAGATTAGAGACTGTGAAGCATGGGAATAGCTGAGCTCATCTGGAAAGATCTTTTTCCTTGGTGGCTTCACAAATTGCAACTGTCTAATAAGGGTACGTCTATACCCAGCCGCT
Source organism: Chrysemys picta bellii (assembly GCF_011386835.1). Lineage (NCBI taxonomy): Eukaryota > Metazoa > Chordata > Testudines > Emydidae > Chrysemys > Chrysemys picta. The sequence continues at coordinate 52,184,346 of NC_088794.1, read as the reverse complement.
AGTTCGGCGGCTGGCAATCGAACTTCTGGGTTCGACTTATCGCGTCTTGTCTGGACGCGATAAGTCGAATCCGGAAGTGCTCGCCGTCAACTGCGGTACTCCAGCTCGGCGAGAGGAGTACCGCAGAGTCGACGGGGGAGCCTGCCTGCCGCGTGTGGACCGAGGTAAGTTCGAACTAAGGTACTTCGAACTTCAGCTACGTTATTCACGTAGCTGAAGTTGCGTACCTTAGTTCGATTTGGGGGTTTAGTGTAGACCAAGCCTAACAGACCCGGGGATTTGAGTGTGTGTTGAGAGAACATCCAAAATAGATCTCTCACCCACAGAACCAGAATCCACAATTTTCAGGGGTTGTGCAATCAGAAGGCGGCTGATCTATTTAGCTGGATTGAATCTGTTAGGATATATTTCAGAGTAGCAGCCGTGTTAGTCTGTATCCGCAAAAAGAACAGGAGTACTTGTGGCACCTTAGAGACTAACAAATTTATTAGAGCATAAGCTTTCGTGGACTACAGCCCACTTCTTCGGATGCATATATGTTAGGATATAGATATTTAGGCCTGTTTGCAAAGGCCTATACTTTAAGAATTTAGGTGTATTTTTATTACTAAGCTAGTTATAGAGGTATAAAAGAAAGAATTAAAATTACTGTCTGTCTGTGTAAGGGCCTTTTTTTACTGTGATAGTCTGAGGCCCTGTTCTTAGGCTAAGGCCTTCAGCTACATAGCAGAGACAGCCATAAGCTGGGAAGTGTATGGTTACATCTTTACATTTTAAACTAGTTGCATTGAAATAAGGTGCTATTGGGCTGTTAGAAATACAATCCTGTCCTGATATTTCTATCACCTCCAGAGAAAGGGAAGAGCCTAGAAGATGTAAAAGGAAGCTTAGGTTGACAGCATTCTGTTTGGCAAGAATTTACTTATCAATAGCTGGGATGAGAAATTTTTATTTTTGTATTGTTCTATTACTGTAGTTTTCACTTCCCTATTGATTGTTTGTATAATCTTTGTCTGGTTTTGTGATTGTTTTTGTTTGCTGTATAATTAATTTTGTTGGGTGTAAACCAATTAAGATGGTAGGATATAATTGGTTAAAGAATTATGTTACAATATGTTAGGATTGGTTAGTTAAATTTCAGTAAAATAATTGGTTAAGGTATAGCTAAGCAGAACTTAAGCTTTACTATATAGTCTGCAGTTAATCAGGAAGTAAGGGGGAATTGGAATTATGTTTTGCTAAGGGGGGGGAATGGGAACAGGGACACAGGCAAGGCTTTGTGGTGTCAGAGTTGGGAAGGGGGACACTGAAGAAGGAAACTGGAATTATGCTTGCTGGAAGTTTACCCCAATAAACATCCAATTGTTTGCACCTTCTGACTTTGGGTATTGTTGTTCTTTGTTCATGTGAGAAGGACCAGGAAAGTAAGAGGGTGAAGGAATAAGCCCCCTAACATCTTGGTGCCATGACATGGATGCATTGCATCAGATAGGTGAGTGGCAGCCTGTAAGTCCCCCTCCCCAACAGTCAATGCAGCTGCTTGAAGGGGGTATAGCGAATTCTCGTGTTGGTAGTTGTGGGTTCTGGCAAGCCAGGGAAAATAATTTTTTGGATAAATGGATAAGGAAGAACCAGGGCCCATACCAGGTGCAGGGGTCAGCCTAGGATAAGATTAAAAAGGAAAGGGAGGAAGTGTTAGCCACTCCCCATCCCTCTGGGTCCCCTAAGGAGCCCACTCTCCTTTGGTATATGGGTAGTGAAAGAAGGTCCCTACCCATTGGGACTGAATGCCTTCCAGGAAAAGGAGGCACTTCAGTCCACTTGTAAGAGGTTTTAAGTAAGGGCAGCATTATGGGAAGCTGCCAGTAATCTTTCAAGTTTGGTGCTGTTTCAGCAAGGGCTGCTGAAGGGTTGTAAATTAGTTAGGGGTGGTTAAAGATGATTTGGCACAACAGGGTTTAAAGTCAAAAGCAGAGTTAACAGATCACCTTTAGAGACAGGAGCTGGGACTTGGTCCTGGGGGAGTGGAGGAAAAAAAAAGTTTCAAAATAAAAAAATTGCCCAGGTTTGCAAAATCAGGTAACAACCCCCACTCTTCTCCTTAAACCAGGATGAAAACCTGGGGGTAAGGATTCCCAACTGTTTCAACCCAAGAAGCCTACTCTTGGTTCAAAGCTAACTTATATCCTTTTCTTCTTTTCCTTCTTCTTTTTCTCAGTTTACTTAATTTGCTGCTGGTAGCCTGTACTTTAAACTGACCTGACAGGCTTAATTGGTTTCTTTCCACCTCTTCCCCCTCCGCTTCCCCCGCCTTTCCACACTTTTATTTTTCTGAAGTTTTAATGAAGGTTACTTTGAATACTTATGTGACATGTTTTTGGTGGGGTTTTTTTTTTTAGTTTTGCATATGAAGATAACCTATAAGTAATGTAGTAAGCCCTCCCCACCCCGCAGTGTACTAAACAACCCAAACCCAACCTTCTCGGGCCCACTATAATGGGAAGTCTGGAACACTAATTGGAACAGGTGTGGTATGCCTGTACAAGAGAAGGTGCAGGGCACTATACTGCACAAGGAGCAGTGGGGCAAATGAAATATCAACACCTTCCACCTTGATGCTTGGCCCTATCAGGAAGTGTCGCCATATGTCCTATGCTTTTCCAGGGAAACCTGGGCAGGAGGATCCCAAAAGAAAAAGAGGGGGGAAAAGGGGGTGTTAGGATATAGATATTCAGGCCTGTCTGCAAAGGCCTATACTTTAAGAATTTAGGTGTATTCTTATCACTAACCTAGTTATAGAGGTATCAAAGAAAGAATCAAAATCACTGTCTGTCTATGTAAGGGCCTTCTCTTACTGTGACAGTCTGAGGCCCTGTTCTTAGACTAAGGCCTTCGGCTAAGTACCAGAGGTAGCCATAAGCTGGGAAGTGTATGGTCACAGCCTTACATTTCAAACTAGTCACATTGAAATAAGGTGCTATTGGGCTGTTAGAAATACAAATAGAAATACAGTTCTGTCCTATCACCTCCAGAGAAAGGGAAGAGCCTAGAAGATGTAAAAGGAAACTTAGTTTGATAGCATCCTGTCTGGCAAGAACTCACTTATCAATAGCTGGGATGTGAAATCCTCATTTCTGTGTTGTTCTATCACTGTAGTCCCCACTTCCCTATTGTTTGTCTGTATAATCTCTGTCTGGTTCTGTGATTGTTTCTGTCTGCTGTATAATTAATTGTGTTGGATGTAAACCAATTAAGGTGGTGGGATATAATTGGTTAAATAATCATGTTACAATATGTTAGGATTGGTTAGTTAAATTTCAGTAAAATAATTGGTTAAGGTATAGCTAAGCAGAACTCCAGTTTTACTATATAGTCTGCAGTCAATCAGGAAGTAAGGAGGGGAATGGAAACAGGGAATGGGGGTGGGAGAATTGAAATCATGTTTCGCTAAGGGGGTGGGAAATGGGGACAGGGACACAGGCAAGGCTCTATGGTGTCAGAGCTGGGAAGGGGGACACTGAGGAAGGAAACTGGAATCATGCTTGCTGGAAGTTCACCCCAATAAACATCCAATTGTTTGCACCTTCGGACTTCGGGTATTGTTGCTCTCTGTTCATGCGAGAAGGACCAGGAAAGTAAGAGTGTGAAGGAATAAGCCCCCTAACAGAACCCAAGTTATGTAATATAGAGTAGATCATCTTAATATATTTCTTAACTAGAATCCTTAAAAGGTGTATGTTTTAGACATTGTTTTCTGGTATTTTCTTGACGTTTCTCTCCACTCCAAAGCACATTTGAATTATTAGCCAAAATGGAAGTCACCTCAGTTTTCTATCAGCAGTCATTTCTTTAGTCTGTTAGCCTGATGATTCAGATGCATTGCAGTTATACTCAATTAGAACATTTATTTATGAAGAGTCTTGTTAAAAGACTTCAGCCATAGCTTAGTTATTTCAGGGAAAGTGTGGCACACAAATAGCCTGCAAAACCTTGAAGAACAAAGTTACCTGAACATTTGATATTCTAAATTATACCATATTGGCTATTTATACTGTGTTAAAACAACTCATTCATTATACAAGGTTTTCTGTATGCTTTACAATTTTGGGTAAAGTCACTCAGGGTACATCTACACAGGGATTAAAAAGCCCACAGCTGGCACAGATCAGTTGACTCGGGCTCCTGGGGCTCGGGCTCCCAGGTTGAAAAATTATCTTGCAGAGGTTTGGGTTGTGTGGCCAGCTCGGGGTCTTTTGTCCCTGTGTAGTGGTAGCCTCAGATACATGCCACTGAGGGTGACATTTTATAAAATTAAATTGTTTGAAATGTTGAGTGTTGGTTAGTTGAAAGGACAACTAAGGGACTTAAGCAAAAGCAAAAGATACTGCTGTAGCATGCAGATGTGGAAGATTTACATATGCAAATTTCTTATTCTCTGCAATATATATAGAATTGGCCAAAAATTTGCAGACTAAAACTTTGTTTTGTTTTTATTGGAAATGTGACTTTTATCTAAATCGACATTTTCCATGGAGAAAATGTTGATTTCATGGAAATTTTTTATACTTCTGGACTGGCATTTGATAATTAAATGAAGAGGTTTTTTTAGTTTGAAATGAAATGTTTTGTTTCAAAACATTTCAGTTCAAATGATGTTTTAAGTTGTTGCAATATCATTTTGAAATGAAATGTTTTGGTTTGAATTGACATTTCATTTTGATCATTAGTTTGGAAACGTCAACATGTTTCATCTAAAATGTTGAAACTCTTGTTCCAACATTTCCAAAATGAACATTTTTGGAACATTTCCTTTTCCTCACAAGTTTTGATATTTTGACTTTTTTTGTACAGATTTGTTATCCAAATAAATATTGGAAATACACATGTGATGGAAATTTCATTTTGCAATCAGCTCTCAGTTCTTTAAAAATAAATTTATACCAGGCTTTCTCCATTGCAAAAAGGTACTAGAGACAGAAATTACTGTAGCAGCAACATAGCTGAGTGTATCTTCAGGAATTTCAGCCCATTTCAGAATTGCCCTATTTTTAAAATTCAAGCTTCCTTCAGGGTTTAAGTCCTATTTCAGGGAAGTGCTTAAGCAGGTGATTAATCTTATTGACTAGATCAGGCCCTGGCCTGTGTCTATTCCCCTTCCTTCTCCCTCTGACAGCTGTCTCCTCCCTAACTTCAATTTCTTTTCATGCAAGAACCTTCTGCTCTGCAACCCCTATCGTTTCCAGTATCTCTAAGCTTTGTCCACTTTCAATCTCTTTTCAGATTTCTTCTTCAAATGCACAACTTTCTTTTCTCTTTTGACTGTCTCTCTCGGTTTTTTTTTTTTTTTGGTCTTACTCTGGTCATTTGTTTTATAACCAAATGCTTTATTTGTTTTTACCTTTCCTTTTAAATAACTGCAGTGTTATTGTAGCCAAGTTAGTCCCAGGATATTAGAGAGACAAGGTGGATGAGGTAATATCTTTTATTGCACAATACTGGTGAGAGAGAAAAGCTTTCGAACAGAAATTGGTCCAGTAAAAGATATTACCTCACCCACTTGTTTGTCTCTGGTTATTTATACAGTTTCCTGGCCACTATCTGTATCACTTTAAAGATTTTGATATATAAAAATGCTGTGCAGAATTAATATGAAAGATGTTATAAAAATAAAGCTGTAATCACCCATATGGGTACCTATGGAGGACGTCGCAGCTGCTTAATTTCAGCAGAGCACTGATAATAAATCTGCTTCAGGAATGACCACTTGACCAAATTTAGTACACTATCTTATTTGAACACATCCCTATTCAAAATAGTAAGCAAACTAATTAACCCTACTGAAATGCATCAAGTGGTGAAGTTGCATGGTTTAACTTAATCTATGTCCAGAGCAGACACCTGAAACTCATAGTCTGACATGAGGCCTTTACCAGCTCCCATTTGAAGTTAATTGGGGGCATATAAAGGTATTTTGGGCATAAGAACTGCATGTTGTTCCCTATAATAATTATTCCCATATAGCTAGCATAAAAATCCATCACTTTTTAGCAATTCCCACTGTATTGCTATAGTCCCTATTCTGCTTTATTTATGAGCCTAGCAGACCCAAATGCACACTCACTCTTACCTATGACAAATAAACTGGCAAGTAGGATACAAAAATGAAAAGATTTTTTTTTCTTTAGCTAGTGGCTAAGGAATTATTGATCCTCCTTAAACTAACATTAATTTTAGATAGGCAACTGGAGGGCTGTTGGTCTCTTCTCTGCGAGTTGAAGACAGTAAATTGGAAAACAAAATCTGACACTTTTGTGTGTATTCCTTATTGGAACGAGAATTTGATAACATCGTGTTTGCTGATTGGTTATAAATGTAACGTCATTCAAGTTTTCACACTTGGAGCATAAATATGTAACTAGCTCAGGAAATAGTGTATATACAATATAACTAACTAGAAGCCTTATACCTCTTTGCTGATGATTTCAATAATAGAAACATTCAGGTGATGGACTTGTAGAAAAGCTTCCTAAATATTGTAATGCAGTGTCCCTTGTGAGAAAAAGCTGAAGTGCAGACAGGCTGGATCTTAATTCCTGATATGCCGGGGAAATTAGGGGAAAGCCATAGTATACAGAGATAGGTGATGATTACTTCATCTCCTTGAAACCAAATAGTTAGGGTTGGAAGTGCAGTATAAAGATATTCTTCTGGTGTATGATGAGAAGGTGATATGGCTACTGAAACCATTTTTGATGTCATTTCCTCTGGTTTTCTCCTTGTAGTGTTTTTACCTGTCCTCAGTTCTCTATGAAACTCCTATATAGCCAGATAGGGCTACTTCATCTGGAGTAGTAATGGACCTGGATCCAGAACTTGGGGCATGTGGATTTGGCTCTGAGTTAGGACTCTTTGTACCTTGGGTCTATCTCTAATGAAGAAACTCATAAAAGTTTACTATTCTTAAAATTTATTGAAGGAGTTTGCATGTAATTGGCCCTATATTATGTAACACTATGAAGCAGACATGGAGGTCATATTTAGCACAGAAAAGGGATTTGGCAGCAACAAAAGCTATGATTTTTGCATGCTGTCAGCACTAGAATAAAATACTGAAGATGTATATGTCATATTGGCATATACACTCTACTACTGTATATTGGAACGTATTTCTCCCTTCTCCCTCAAGGCAAACATGTTAAATGAGTGGGAAAGCACTTCCTTGTTGCCTTGCTTGAAAACAATCTGAAGGTTAAGTTTTTTCCCCCCCTCAGTGGTGTAGACTCAAAATGAAATACTTTTATCTTTTGCTATCTATCTACTTACTGTCTTCTAATCCCTTGGGGGCCCACATCAACTCACATGTAACTGGATAGACAACATACAGCCACACTGTTTTATCATTCTGCAAAAAGTTTAAATCAGCATTTTGAGACATGCTACCATGATTTTTATAGAAGGGAACAGTGTTCCTGGGTGAACTTTAGCAATGCCACTGCTTGAAAGGAGGGTGAGTAGTAAAATATTTTGGGCAAAGTTCATCGTTGATCATATTCCTGGAGTTCTGCAGATAAGACTTTGGTCCTTTGCATTTAGATATAGCTGAACTTCTGCAGATTGGTTTGGCTTGACACTTTTATTTGACACTGCTTTGAGTCCTTGCAATATTTCCAAGTGTGACCAGATGGCAAATTGCTAGATACTCTGATAAAACCTGAGATTTGGAGGCCAGCTTTGCAGACAAAAGAGACTCAGATAGTTCAGCTAAAACCTTCAGATAAATGTCTAACTTTTGGGCACTTGTCCAGACCTAAACTCAAAGATCACCTTTCATTAATGTGGGGACATTTGACACACCACTGTATGTTCATCAAAAAGACTATGAATGAGCAGAAAGAGATAGTGGGTGTGAGACTGTGGGCAAAGAGGCGGGGGGGGGGGATAACAAGGAACCAACTGATGAACACAGTCCAATAGAATTAAAATAACTGGTTGCATTATCATTTCTGTCACATACTGATTGTGTAGCATAATTGAATAAGCTTTTTGTCGCAAGTCTGACCTTCAGTAACCCTTCTTCTATTTCCTGTCTTCCTTCCTCTTCCTTCATTAGTGCTGAACACTTCAAGTCAGTACACTTGCATTCATGCCCACAAATTCAAGAGGCTATTGATCCTTCACATCTTGGCACTTATTCTTTATAGAATATCACTCTTTCCTCTCTAGCTTAGAGAGCTCTCACTACCTGAGGGGAGCTGTGAGTTACCGTCACAATGCTTCCAGTTTCTTCTCCTGCTGTCCATCTGCCACTCACTCATGGCACTCACCAAATGCCTCTTCTACGTCAGAGCATCCATCTTCCTCTTCTCTCCTTTCCTCCACTGACTCAATTTCCCCCTCCCTGCTACCTTCACCCATCTACAGTTCTCACCAGCTGTACCTGCTCCTCTCCTCCAATCAACTCACTGCTTCCACCAGCACAAATCTGGATCTTAACATGCACGCCCTCCAGTGCTGCTGCCTCCTCTACTCTGACATTTTCCCCCAACTCTGGCCCTTTCTTCATCCATATCCTCCAATCTCAAGGTTGTTGCACAGTTTTTTCAGTGATGTACATGCAAAATGAAATAATTTTCCTATCTATCTATTTGTTAAATTTTCAAACAGCACCTATGTACTGTCTCTCATGCTGCCTGTAGCGGGGTGAACGCCTGCTCCAGCCCTGAAGGGGTTGGAAAAGCCCTGCAGAGGGCAGGAGCTGGGTAAAAAGGAGCAAAACCCCGGCTGATTGGGGAAGTGGCTGCAGCTGGGGCCACGCCCTAAACTGAGCCACTCAGCCTGATAAGAAGGCCAGGGCAGCCAGAAGCTGAGGAGTCTCCCTCTGACAGGAGAGAGACAGGTCTGGCTGCAGGGAACTCACCTGGGTACCTAGCGTGAGGCAGGGCTGGGGCAAGGCCTTGGGGGCTGGGAAGCCCTAGGCCAGCAACTCCCCACGCTGCAGGGCCTGGTCCTAGGCCATATAGGTATTGGGGTTGCAGAGGGGCAGCCTGAGGGTGGGTAAAGGCAGCCAGTCAAAACCCCTTGTTGCTGGTGATGATTGGCTGATAGACTGCAGTCTGCACTAGGGCGCGGGGGCTAGATGGTGACTGGCAGTAGCCACAACTGAGGCAACATTGGGATAGGGGGAGGGGGTTCCCCTGGGTGGGGAGACCCAGAGAGAGAGTGGGGTACTGCCAGGGGGGGCAGCACCTAAGCCAAGGGCACCGGGGTCTGGGAGGGACACAGGGGCCAATGACAGGTGGGACACCTGGCCTGCAGAGTTTGCTCCAGAGGCTGGTGAGCTAATTCCCGAGATGACCAGCAGGAGGTGCCGCAGGGGTGAGTCCATGCCTGACTACACTGCCCCTCCTGCAAACATCCTCAGTATATCTCATGATCCATCTTAAAATCCCTCCAAAAAAACTCTTCTTTGCCTTGATATCTACAAAAAACTTGACAGTGGTTAGGCTGCTGGTATGCAGAGACAACTGCCTATCATGCTGGTTCCTGTATTCCCTCCTCTGTCTGTATCTAGCTGTTGTTTCTTGTCTTATGCTTAGATTGTAAGCTGCTTTGGGCAGGGGCTATGTTTTTGTTCTGCTTGTAGTGTGCCTATCACAATGGGACATACAATGAGTAAAGTTATCCAGCTGAAAGCAAGTTGGAATTGCCTTATATTCAGAATCTGTAACTTAAGTCATAATATAAGATAATTGCATGATACTGATCACTGACCATAGTATGGGAATAACTATTTTTTGTTGCCAACCATATTCTGATCTATTTACAGCAAAATGGGTTCAGAATGATTCTGATCTATTTACAGCAAAATGGGTTCAGAATGTCACAGAAAGCTGTCAACTTATATATATTTTATGTAATTTAACAGCCTGACAACATTTATGCCACAGAAATAGAAAAATCCATCGAAAGTGGGAGCACGATGACCCCTCAGCTTCTCTGAGGTCATGAAGCCAAAGAGCAATCTTTCTGCAGAACAATGTTTAAGCAGCAGCATAATAAAGTATCTTAACTCCAGCCATCAAATTGGATGAAAAATTGATGGTGAAAAATACAAATGGCAGGTTCAGCCTGCATACGAGTCCCACTCTCTGTATTCTACAGGGATATAAGTAATAGAGTTAGAACCAGTTCCTCTTCTGTGGCTGAGATCTCTACCATTTATGTGACCCACCCTCACATCTTGTGATCCCAGATAAAAGGGGACCAAGACCTAAATGGCTCCCGAGTTTGCTTCTGAAAAGCGAGAGATGGACCAACCAGATTTCAGAAAACCAAACATCCCAATGTGGACCAGCTATGTTATTTAAACAGAGAGGTCACAACTAGAACTGCATATTTGAAATAGAGAAGGCATTTAGCTGCAAGGTTGACAGATGATGAGAATTATCCCTTCTTTTCAGGACCTTATACAGTTAGAAAGAATCTTTGTAAAAACAGTACAGTTTTTACCACATTTGAATGTTTCATGTTCACCACTTTCTTGGTCCATTGATGTGTCCTCAAATATCAAATTCTATCCTGTAGAGAGTCTAAAGAATTATTTTAAATAACTGAGACTATTTATATGATCGTATTGAACATTCTTTCTTTAACCTGTAATAACTTATATGGCTGATGTAGAAAGGAATGTTTTTTATGAGTAAAGGTAAGTCATCTATTTAATGATGTACAGAGGCTCCAGTAACTGAAACAATGATTTAAGCTGTTCAGAGACATGAAACACAATAGTGTTTGAACCTGAATAGGCATTTTAGTTTCATATGGGATATTATTATTCTGACTTGCTGAAATTGGGAGTCTCTCTCTCTCATTTTTATATCTATATCTATATATCCTAAACATCAAAAACCTTCAGGAGTACAATGTCTCCAACTTGAACTGTGCCTGAAGGGAAAATATAAAATGTAGGCATTGGTAGAGTAGCCTGGAAAGATTCTTGATATAGAAACCTCACGGCTAAGGATATGTGTGTGTGTGTGTGTGTGTGTGTGTGTGTGTGTGTGTGTGGTTTTTACAACTAGCACACTTAGATACAGTTTTGCAAAATTATTCTCTCCTGCATCTTTTCATTTCTTTTAGATACATTTTATATAATAATTTATATCTACATAACTATACACCACTTTCATTCAAATACACGTGTGAAAGACACTGAGATTGAACCAGAAGGGAAAGTAAAGAGGTCACATGAAAGTTATGTTCTTGTTTAAGACCATGGATTACATCTAAAGAAGTGTAGAAATTGGGGTCAATATTATTATTGGATGCATGTTCTGGGACTTTACCACCAATGTTCACACCACAGTATGGTCCAGAGGAGAGAATACCAATGCAGAAAGCCATGTTGGGATTCTGCAGCGATGAAAAGTGACTAGGTGAGATGCTACCATGTCACCTCCGATCTGCCACCTGGCCCTCTGAAAAATAGCCATGTGGTTCATGGGTTGTGCACAAGATCTGGGCAGGGTTGAAATAGGGGTGAAGAGCTTGACTGTCACACCTGCCTCAAGCCTATGACTGATCTGCAGGAGAAGTGGGGAGGCAGTGCTGCCTGAAGCAGCATTAACCTCTTATGCACATTCATGACTTCCTACCCCCAACCGTCCAGTTGTGCTGCAGGGTTGGTGACTGGGATTTTTGTAGATCCTCTGCTTCCTTTCTCAGCCTAGTTCACTTCCCACTCTATTCATCCACAGTACCTGGCAGAGAATTTGCAGACTTCATGGCTCTAATGGAACCATAATGTTGTTCCATTAATTTGCTCCTCTCATGTGCTTTTGTGCGGGTTGGGGGAGCATATGGGCCTTTATCCTCAGTTTGTACCTTTTTGTAGCTCTTCATTAAAGAAATCAGCAAGTGAATACTGGCTTACTTATTAGTGCAACTGCTGTGTCAAGAAAGGCAACCCCAATTTGGACAATATACTTCTAAAAACACCGGAGTAAACATGATGACAACAACAACATTTCAGGTTCTCCCCTTGTAAGTATTCTCACACTTCTTATCAAACTGTCTGTACTGGGCTAGCTTGATTATCACTTCAAAAGTTTTTTTTTCTCTTAATTAATTGGCCTCTCAGAGTTGGTAAGACGACTCCCACCTGTTTATGCTCTCTGTATGTGTGTGTATATATCTCCTCAATATATGTTCCATTCTATATGCATCTGAAGAAGTGGGCTGTAGTCCACGAAAGCTTATGCTCTAATAAATTTGTTAGTCTCTAAGGTGCCACAAGTACTCCTGTTCTTCTTTTAACAACATTTCAATCAGACAAAAGGAAATTGTCTTGGTTGTTAGTTTCTCTTCTCTCTTTGCTATTATTTCTAATAGTTTGTTGGAGCAAGAGTGAGTAGTATTCTCTCTCTCTCCTATGCCTTTCTACCCCATCCTCTTCCTCTGGTTGATCTAGCAGTGAAGTCATTATTCTGTGCTAAGCACAATCTGTTGTCATGGCAAAGCCTGTGATGGGGAAAGTCAGCAATTTTATGGCTTTTATATACGTCTCAAAATGGAGAAGTTGGTTTGTGATTTAGAAAGCACTTGACTGGCTAGAAATAGTGTGGGCAATTAGCAGAGCTAAATCTAGATCCTGAATTCTTTACTCAGTTCTGACTTAACTGACATGGACGTTTTGACCTAATTGGACAGAGTAAAAACTGATTAGATTCAGAAAGCCCATCTGTGATTTAAAGCCCATTTCAACCGTCTAACAAGGGCTCTGTATTGACCATTGATCTTGTTGTGACTACTCATGAAGTTAGTTTTACTGGCCATATAATCAATTTTTTAAAAGATTTTGATCATTTTTATGTTAAAAAAATCAATAAAATTGAAGGAAATATTGAAACAAAGTCATTTTGAATCAAAAGGTTTCATTCTGAAAATGTAAAATATTTTGACATTTTCTAAATTGTATTTTTTATTTTATTTCCCCAAGATGAATAATTTGGGGGGGGGAAAACACTGTTTTCGGCATCACTGACTACATTTTTTGCTGAAAAGTTGCAGCTGAAAAATTTCCCCCAACTCTCTGATACTGCCTAATGTGGTAAGGGTGATTAAACTGGGACCCAAGTAAGGACTTACATATTTTTTCCCTTGCTATTAGCCCAATTGTTAAGAAGCCTATCAAAATGGATTCGCGTGTGTCTAATATATTTGAACATTTTCCCACTTTTTGTCTTAGTCTTAGTTTAATATGCCATACAAACAAGGTCAAAACAGTGCATCATTGAAATACTGCAGTCACACAAAGACGATTAATCAAATTTTCCTTGAGATGAAGGACTTTTCTTGACTTTCCCTTGAAAGGCATGGGGAAGTCAAGTTAATTTACTGAATAATACTTAGTGAGATATGAGAAAGCAGACCCAATCATTACAATAAGTTGTATCAGGGCATTTATGTTGCATATCTCTGAGATGTTGGGATAAGGCAGTACTTTATTTTTTTTTATTTTACAGGGCCATAGAATGTGTGTGCACATATGAGCAATAAAAATGACAAGTCTCTGCCATGAAGTGCTTAGAGGCTAAAGGCCCTTGTGACCATATCAAGCTGAGCTCTGGGAACTATTTTGTCTCAGGGAAGCAAAATGGCACCCAGAATTCCCTGCCTTCAGGGAGAGCATGCTCATTCCTACAGCTCCTTATAGGGGATGCATCATACTTTCCTGGTGTCATGTCAGTGCAAGAGGGCAGTTGGTCATTCTCTTTCCATCCAACTTTCGGACAAAGTATGTCCTTTGGAGGTGCTTGGCAGAAGTAGTCCCTGAGCTCTGACCATAAGGTTCACAAGGGAAGAAGGTGCTTTATGTGGTTCTAGTTCTTCCCCCCCCCCCCCCCCACATCTGCAAAAACAATTGTCAGAAGCTGGCCCTAAATTTGAGTTAGCACAGTTAGAAAAGACAAAAACAATGTGTGTGTGTGTGTGTGGGGGGGAATATAAGGAGGAGCTAAGAGGGTAATGGGATAGAGTAACAACAGCGAGAAATCCTGAGATGCGCTATACACATGCATCTTATTAGTTTCTCTTGGGGGTTTTAAAAATTAGTTGAATATATTAAAATGTGGACAGAAAGGACAGAGTGAAAGCCATGGGAAGATAAAGATGGAACTGAGAAATCAGTAGCCCTGGTTAGTGCTAGACCTTGTCTAGGCAAAAGCTGTATAAAATATTTCACACAACTCTGCATTGGACTTCAGCCTCTGCCCCATGTTGCCCATACTATTCCAGCCCTAAATCTCTTCTCAGATGACAACCGTTGGTTGGTTTCAGATTTTTGTAACTTAGACCATAAAATCAGCCACACAACAAGTCAGAGGTTTAGCAGTGAGAGGAACTGGAATTCCCCAGTTTCCTTTTTTTGTTGTTGTTGTTGTTGTTTGTGTTTTTGTTAAACATGAGATTACATGACCCATTCCCTAAATGTAATACATTGTACCAAAATATGGTTAGTTACAAATCATACATACCCCATAGTCAGGGCCTGAAACTCTGTCATCCACCCAAATTGGTGATTTAGGCCAAACCAAAACCAGCTTACTAAACACTGTTCAAGCTAATGAATCTACCTGATATTATGTTGTGTATAAACAGTGGACTGCGTATCATGATCCAGTGTGAAATCTTTGTAGAGATCAACTGAAAGAAAGAGTTAAATTGTGGCACTAACACTGATCCACTGTGGGGGTATGTATTATGCCAAGTTAAATGGATGTAATGGAACTAGTGTCATGGTCCAGTGGCTGTGAAGCTCTTAAATTAAGAAATTTCTTGTGCTGTGTCTTTGATTTAAAAAAAAAAAACGATGATCTGTATAATACATGGAGACACTGAAATATGAAGAGTTAGAAGGAAAGCATTCTTAAGCTCCAGAATATCCAAGCACAATAGGAAAGGAGAGAGAGAACATGGGGATGGGGAAGAGGGTTTATCATCAGATACTCCTTTAATTCCAAAAGATAGTGTCTTAAACTAAGATGGGAAATGCAAATCAGATGTAAATGACCATTTTTTTATCTAACAGGACAAATAGGGTATAGAGGGTTCCAATTTTCTATGCAGAATGATCTTTTGTGGTAAAACAAAATAAGAGGGTTGACATCTGTAACATCCTCTACAATATGGAGTTGACAGAACATCCTGATAGTGCTGCCTGAAAGAGGATGTGTCATCCAGGTTGAGATGCTAATTAAAATCTAAGCTCAAGGTAAACCAGAGATATCGAAGTAAGTGGTGAAAGAATTAACATCTCCACCATACAATAGCCTGACCAAAAATTGTAGAACAGATTAGCCTTATCTACACTGCAAAAATTGTTGTCAGAGTGGGTTTTAATCATAATTTCTGAAACAATGCTGACAATTTTTTCTTCTTTGGCTACGCTTGCGATTACATCATGTTCTGGTGCATCCTTATCTAATAATTGTCAAAATGTAGACAAGATCATTGTGGAATCCTTTGCTAAAGACATTATTATACCAAGAGTCATTATTGTTAATATTACAAAAGCACCTGGATTCCTTAACCAAGATTAGGTCCTGTTGCATTAGATGCTGTACGTACATATTGTGAGAAACAGTCTCTGCCCTGAAGAGCTTACATTCTAAAGGACAAGACTGATAAATGGGGAGGGAGAAGAGAAGCACAGAGAGGTAAAGCAACTTCCTCAAGGTCACACACCAGTCTAAGTAGGAGTAGAACCGACGTCTCCGACTTCCAGTCCAGTACCTTACCCACTAGAGCACGTTTATAATTGTATGGAAACCACTCCAATTGTGTGTCTAAACGATGAATTAGAGAGACAACTTGTGATGGAATCTTGAATTGGACTATTCACATGAATTTGACTAGATGATGAAGCTTCATGTTCTGTTATATTTTTTTTGTCACCTTCCACTTTTGAAAACCCATGTATCACTTTAAGAAGTTAATCTTACTTCATCTCAGCAAAGAAGATGTTACATTGTTATGTCTAATGTTGGGTAGAGCAAACCTAAAATTGTTTTCTTAGGTATGCTTTTGTGTGAGCTGCATTTTGTGAGGAGTGGGGGGAACCGGGCAAGCTTTCATATCACATTTCATGTCAATTCTCTTACTTTAAAAAAAAAAAAAAAAAAAAACTTTATCTTTATATACTCTGAAAAACCTATTCCTTTAATAAAACATTTATTGTTTATGTTGGTAACTTCTCTTTATTAGACTTAATTCTAGACTTTAAATAATGCTACTTTCAATGGGAAAAGTGCCCTCTAATTGATATATGGGCTGTGCAACTTTTAAAGATCAGAATAGATGGATCACCCCTGACATCCAGCTGTGCATCTCAGATGTTTCTGAAACAAATTTATAATGATGAGAGGAGCGCTTGAGCTGACATGTTTGTTAGGACTTGTTACTTGCATATCAATGAGACCCAGCTGAGACTCAAAAGAGCATTAAAGTGACCGTGGGTGAGTCTGGAACACAGAATAGAGCTGGCTGCCTTGCGGTGTGGTAACTCTGGCTTGTCATAGACGAGTTGCTGATGAAGCTTGTGGTTTATTGACGATCTTTAAATGGCCCTGGCCATTAAAGCTCAGCCAGTAGTCCCAGTGTTTTTCCTATCAAGTGCATTCAGTTTTTTCATGGAAAGTATTTTAAAAAGCAGATTCTGAGATAGTTACTGATGTCACGTTGTTATAGGTGGTAACTTTCCATGTTAGTCACAAATTGATAGGGAGCTACATCAGTTTGTGACCTTCACAAAAAAAATAGATTTTTCTACCAAGACTCTGAAAAGAACAAAGCCTTTTGAAAGTCCCTGAAAGCCACAGTTTTATCTAATGTTATCCCTTAAAATAAAAGGAGAAGTTGCTATTAATTGTCTTTTGTATTACCATGTGGGAGTTTTAATTGTTGGAAATATTTAACAAATTCTTGCAAATTCTAACAATGAACTACCCAGATTTGTCTTTGCAGCAGTCAGTCAGACTTTTTTTCTCCAGAACAGAAAAAAATGAAGATTTTCCAAACAAAATAATTTTAAGAGAAATGTATTGTTGTTTATAATATTTGCATTGTGTTAATACCTAAGAACCCTGTTGTACTTAGCGCTGTACAAACACTTTACATTGTACAAACACAGGAGCTTACAAATCTATGTGTATGACAAGAGACAACCAATGGATACAGAAAGACAGATGGGGAACCACAGGGAAACAATTGGCCAGTTTTGGTCAGTGTAATAGGCAGGGGTCACATCACTCCATCTTTCTAAATCATTGCCAAGTTTTTTGTAGCTATTGCAGAGAAGAAAAGATTTAATATTATGTGACAGATGATGATGAGGTAGCTATATGGATGTTTGCTGGGAGCTTCTTGTGCGGGTAAGAGGCTGCATGGGAGAAAGCACAATGGTGCTTGTTTAAAAATGTAAAAAGTGGGTGGTGAAGATTGGCATCCTTGTTTAGTAGAGGTGAGAGCCAGCATCTTGTTAGTGAATGAATGATGATAGGCAGGGTGAGGATGGGCTGTGAAGGGCCGTGAAAGAGAAGGCAAGTAGTTTGTCTGACAGGATGGAGAAAGAGGAGCCAGAGGAGGGATACAAAGAGGGGGCTGATGTAGTCAAAGCAATAACCTTGGAAAGTGACCTTTGCAGCAGTATTTTGAATGAATATGTGCAGGGCAAGACATATTTGTCAAGGCCAGAGAGGGGATTTTGCAGCAATCAAGACACAAGATGATTACAGACTGAAAGGGTGATGGTGTTGTGCACAGGAAGGGCAGGGAGAGAGAGAGATTGGGAGCTCTGTTTTAGCTATAATGATCTTAAGCTGATAGCTAGGTATCCTTGAGAAGATGTCAGAGTGACAGACCAAGATTATAGTTTGCACAGGAGATGGCTAGAATAGAGAGGTAAGACAACTAGGAGAGAAGGGAATCACAGATGACAAAGAATGACGTGGTCTGAATGTCGTCAGCACAGAAATGATAGTGGAATTAGTTTGCAGATGAGATTTCCTAGAGACAGGATATAGAGGGAGAAGAGAGAAAACAAAGGGCAGAGCCTGTGGAACCTCCACAGAAAGCTGGAGAGCGAGTGAGAAGGATTCTTTAAACAACAAGCTGGAGGAACAATTAGAGAGGGAGGAGGACAACCAGGAGATAATGGAATCACAGAAGTCAAAGAATGACAAGATATCAAGAACAAGAGCCTGGTTGAGGTTGTCAAGTTGGTAGAGGAAGATAGAATACTGGTTCTCAACTATGGCCAGGAAGAAGTCAAGAGAGACATGTTTCATTGGACTACAAGGGGGTAGAAGTTGGATTGGAGAGGCTCTAGGGTGGAACTGGAGGACAGGAACTCCAGACATCAACTGCTAACAGTGAAATCAGTGCTCTTAGAGATGAACTGGAGGAGGGAGATGACCCCACTTGCCTCTCCCACTATGTCTGAAAAGTAGCAGAGAAAGTCTAAAGTATGCTTGTATTGAGAGGGGAAAGAGCCAGAAGGGAGCAAAAGGTGGAGAAGAGTAAGGGAGGGGATGAGTGGGTGAGAGGGAGACCAGGGATGGGATGGGATAGGATTACTGGGGCAAGTGGAGAAGTTGAAGGAGGGGAGCAAATGAAAAAACTTCAGAGTCCAAGACACAGGAGAAGGAGGAGATTGTTATAGGAGGGGAAGGGAAAAGACTAATTTGACAGTTTTTTCTTTTAAGGAAAGGTCAGGATCCTGTGAAGAGAGAAAGAAGTAGAGGCAGGATGGTGAGGGAAGGTATTAGGAGGAGTCAAAGATGGTGAAAAGGTGACTGGGATTGTGGACATGGGATTCATATAGGATGGAGAAATAGGTGTTTAGCTAGGAAGATGTCAGAACTGAAGGAGGAGAGAAGAAATTTGTGGTGGACCAGTCAGCCTGGTCACAAGAGTTTCACTAAAGATGCTCCATAGTGTGATAGCAGTAGTGGATGTGAAGGATGAACCAGAACAGTGGTTGTCCTTTGTGCCAGGAGTGGGGACAAAAAAGTCAAATGGGGAGGAGAAGGAAGCCTGGTTAGAATCAACAACTATGTCTATGGAAGAAAGGGAGGAGAGGACTGAGAGAAGAAGAGAAGCTATCAGAAGTCATGGACTGTAAGTCACAGATAGGTTGAATGATAGGGCAAGAGGGAGGTGGCAGATGAGTAATGTTGTAAGAGACCAGATGACAAGCAGAGAGGGGGAACTCAGCAATGGAAAATCAGCAAGAGAGCAGTGCTTGGTGAAGACCATGTCAAGTGAATGGCCCATTTGGTATGTGGGAGAGTTGAAGCAGGGTTGCAGGTTGAATGAAGAGGTGAGAGCCAGGAGGCATATGGCTCTGGGGATGGATGGCTCATCAACACAGAAGCTGAAGTCACTGAGGATAAGTCTGTGAGATTGTGAGGCGAGGCAGAGAGCGGGCCAGGAGTCAGTTAGAGAAGAAGACCGATGGGGAGGAGTTGGGTAGATGGCAGCAGCATGGAAGTGGGGAGGAGTGTAGGGCTGGACATAGTGCTGTTGAAAAGAGGAAGAAGAATGGAAAAAGGGAGGAGAAAGGGGCTGAAAATGGTAGGAATGGGAGAGGAGAAGCATGGCCTGATCCAGGGTGGGGAGTGTTCAAGAAGGTGGAGACCCCTAATAACAGATGATGTGAGATGAAGAGACCCAGGTGAGATGTGAGCTGAAGAGACCCAGGTCTTTTTGAGAGCCAGGACCTGGAGGGATCAAGATATGAAGAGGCTGTGAAACTTTTGATAGAATGGACATTCCAGAGACAGCAGGGGAAGGGAAGGGATGGCATGATCTTAGAAATGGTGGCACCACAGGGACGGAGATGTTAGCGAAAATCAGTGAGGAAGGTGGACAGGGTGGAGGGAGGGCCAGGTGGGGCATATGCCACCAGAGGTGAAGAAGATGTGGATATAGGACCTGGATGAGAAGAGGGTGAGGATTGTGATGAAGAGGAGTAGGTTGAGGTGATGGGAACTGTGGATGGGTGACAAAGAAAGGGAAATGGAGCCAATGGTGGGGGGAGAGAGGGCAGAAACTACAGTGCAGAAAAGGGTGTGGGGAGAACCGTGTGAGAGGGGCAGATGGACATGATTACAAACAAATTTATCACTGGATCAATAAATGGGACTCAGTAAAATCAATAGCAATGAGTCAATAAGCAATCATTCAAATGAGATATTATGTGAGTCAATTACTGAACTCCATAATGAGATTATTTTAGAACTGATTTAAAAAATAGATCTATTCTGAAATGGACAGCAATGAATAAATTAAATTATTTAGAAACATTATCATTATCTCAGATGCACAGGTGTGTATATGTTTTTTAGTTAGGAAACTGATTGAAAAAGCTTTCAAAAACTTGGCCTCATCAGCAAAGTAATTCAAGTTCTCTGTAATCATGTTAAATACAAGACTAATTATTTTCCTGCAGTTAAATATTATATTAAATATAATTCAATTCTGATCGCTTACCATGCTGCTGCTGCGTGAATATTTAAAAGTTAGTAACTTTCTCAACAGTCTGTAAATGTTATAGTAGCTGTTGTTTATCACTGTGCCTTCCACTGGGTGAGAGGAGGCTGCATTGTTGTTTAAAGGTTAATTTTCACCTTACACATTAAATGACTTTATTTTTTACATTTAAAATGTTATTTTCTTACCCCCTTTGCATGAACTACACTGGTAATAATTAATTTAATTCTACAGCAAAATTAATTAGCACTTGTGAAGTTTGGTGAGTAAGTCTGATAAGCATCACATGAAGAAGAGTGCTTGAAAGCATCAGATTAAGTAAATAGAATATTCAAAATATTTCCAAGTGCGGAAGCAGGAGCCAGGTGCTGAAAGACAATATTTGTGTGTGTGTGTGTGTGTGTGAATATATAATTGTGTGCATGCACTAGCAGGCATGTATATCTCTCATTTATGTAATATGAATGAGAGAGGTTTAGTATATATTTGTGAGGGAAAATCCCAGTTTGGGAATGATTAAAATATCTGAAAGAGAAACAGAGATGAGAGTGGGGAAGCAAGGTTAATTGAGGCCACAGCTCAGTCAATCACTTAAGCATATGATTAACTTTAAGCACCTGCATTAAGTCAATAGGACTTAAGTATGTGAGAGAGCCTGACCTTGCATTTGTTTGTGTACCCAAAGCTTGCATTGACTTTCATTTATTATTTTATTACAAGAGTTTCTAAAGGCCACAACCAACATTGGGGCTCCATTGTATGTACAAAGAGTAAAACAGTCTCTGCCTTGAATAATTTACAATCTAAATAGACAAGATAAATAAAAGAAGCATTACTGCCTCCACTTTGCAGATGTGGAAATAAGGCACAGAGAGATAATGACGTGTCCAATTCACGCAGGAAGTCTGTGGGCTTCAGAGTGATTAATTGAACCCAGACTTAATAGCTAGTGCCTTAACCACAAAACCATGCTTCCCCTCTAGAAGGATACCACTGAGTGAAACCACTGAATTTTTGTGGTTTGGGTTTTTTCCACTCATCCAGTTTAAGCTGTTTGGTCTATATATATGGCCACCATCATTATAGTAACTGAGTGCCATTCAACAAGGACCTGATCCAATGACCAGTGAAGTCAATGAAATGACATTCTGGACACCAGCTCTCATAATGATCCCCCACTGACGATGGCACACTTTCCTTATCTGATTTTACATTTTAACTTATTCTGTTTTATGTTTTGAGATCTTTGTCACAGTCTTAAGTGGACTGGAAAAAATTGTCTGACTCTCAGACATAAAATGCTTAAGATACAAGTGAAAAGGTGAGAAATGGAAATGACAATCTAATTTTATTATTCATTTAAATTAAATATGTCCACAAATGATGTGCCCAAAGAAACATTTCAATTACTGGATCTGTCTGTCTGTCTCTGTCTCTCTCTCTTTGTCTCCTCCACAACCCCCACCGGCTCCCCTATACTATTTGGGGTAAGCATATTACATTTTCTTTAACAGTCACCTTGTGATGTACAGAAAAAAGTACCCATTTTTTCTATGGACCAAGAAACTAAATATATTGTGTTTTTAAATCTTGTTAATTATTGTTTTTGTGTGAGTGGTTGGTTTTAAAGCAATAGAAAGATAATCAGTGGTAATTGTTACTATGCTTAAAATAAAACCATTTTCCAGGTTTATTACAACTTGTTCTTGGCTGCTTTTCAGGGAGGTGACTAAGAGAATGGGTGCTAACAGTGGGAGATGGGGGCATTCAGCACTCTTGCCTGGATAGAGTCTCATTCCTTCCCTCTCCTGAAAACCCTCTCTGGCATCCAAATACACACATCACAAGCAATCCCAAGCTAACAATAAAACAATTTTATTTTCCTAAGACTTTGATTTAGCTTCTTAGTCTTAAATTTATAGTTTATCGAAGAAGAAAAAGAAAAAACGGGAATGGGAGAATTAATCTTGATTTCTAGGAAGATTGGTCTCAGATAGACTTAGTCTAGTTATAATATATAGATATTATGTTCCAAATTAGTGTTTAATATTATTCTATGTAGACAAAGAACTGGAAAATAGATTCCTTTTCTCTTTCTGGAAGAGCAACCTTTGTTGTATAATTAGAATTTTTTTTCTAATCTGAATGGGACCAGAGATATATGTACAGTATTTCTAAACAATTTCATCATGTATATGAGTCTGTGCTATGAAGCTAAGGATAATATAACAATGAAATCAATTTTAAAATAACTATACATGCTCTTTTTAAAAAATCATTTCACTTAGACTGGCAGTCTGGTTCATATGGCATGTGGGTTGTGAATCTCTGAGACTACAGGTTCTATTTCCAGCATTGTTCAAAAATGCAAGAATGAAATCTCTTTCAAATCTCTTCACTGTTGAGAATTGTGATTGGAGTATAACCTCTTTGCACTGGGGTCTGAGAAAAATAAATATTGAGGTTTGATTGGGTATATTTTTAACTGACATATATTTCCCCTGGAGTGATTGCATCTCAGAAGACATTTGACCAATTTGAAGTAGTGTGCCTTCCTGCATTATAAAATGCTGCATGCTAACTTGATGAGGGACACTAGGGGATGGCCTGATCTGTGAATATATTCATGATTGCTTTATGTGCTTATGGTGATGTCTTCTCTAGGTATCATTTGAATATAGGGTCGTCATTACTATCCTTGCCACTTTGCTCGCCATCCACATGAATGGAACGTGGGGGGGGGGGGGAGAATACTGGACACAAAGTCCCTGCTTACACTTCTGAACCAGGAGCAGAGATTGAGGGAGGCCCCTTTATATAGTGCATGACCATGATACAGCCTTTATTTAGGAGTCTTATAGAGAGCTTGATTAGCAGCCATCATCAATTAGACTTGAGAGTGGCTACCATGCTCCATAAATATGCAATATGAGCTTCTTTTGGGACCAGAGATTTTAGAGTTGATCAGATTTTATTTTCAAAATGAGTTAAATTCATGAAAATGACACTTCTATTCTGCAGAAGCTGTTGGAATATAGATTAAACATATCAATGCATTTTATTTCCGGTGGAGGACATTACATAAAGCAAACAAAATATATCTGCACTGGATGCCATGGGTTCTAGAGGCGCAATAAAGTGTGGCATGGTGTCTGAATAACTGGAAGCTTCATAGCTTTGAAATCATAGTGAAAACTCCTTTTCTTGCATATTTAAAAAAAATCTTAAATGGATTTGGCACGTGAGCCTTGCAGCACCTAAAGAACGATCACAACAAATATTAATAAAACATTGGAATGCATTCCTAAAAGGCTGTCATGGAAGTACAGAAAGTATAATATTATATTTTCATTTGGCCAGCCTGTCTCATATGTTGGTTATTTGATTTACCTGGTTAGAGTGATAGCTGGATCCCAAGTAGGAAAGCCATTGAGGTTCAACAAATAACTGTCATTTCACTGACTTTCAAAACAACATTATGTAAATACACAGTAATGAGTTCTCACCAGGAGAGAGAATTCAATAAGGGCTTTTTCCTGATCATATGCATTGTCTAAATTTGAATTCTAATTTTGTTGTTAGCTTGACATTTTTGGTAAACAAGTATTGGGACATAATGAGCAAGACAATCTTGAGTGGTACAGTATGAAGTGTATAATATCAGAGGGAATGACATAGGAATATCAATGATTCCAATGGATGGTGAAATTTTTAGAATGCAACTCTGGTATCTTATGCAAAGAGTCTTTCTAGGTGGAATGATAAGGCTAGTTGTTGGTTTAACAGTGTATAGTGATCAGGGGTATTTAAGGTGTCATTTGTGAAATGTGTCAGGCTTTCTGTTCATACTCTGTCACCTCTAGGACTTATGCATACTACTTTATTCTGCTTAATCAAGTGAATTTCACTTTTGATAATACTTTAAAGTCTGGTTCCACTCTGTAAATTGACTCATTAGAAATGTTGTCATTGGATCCCAGATTTATTGTTTCTCAGTTACTACATATCAAATGTGCTCAGTGTTTAACAAGTATTTTTTTCTATGAGAGTTAAGTTGAGTTCTTTCCTATTGGGCATTGTCATCAGTACAAAAGGTTCTACAGGCTAAATTATCTCCAGTGGGGTTATACAGCTGTATCTGATTGGAACTTAATAAACAATTCTGTTGATGTTGCCCAAGAATGAATATAATTCTGTTCCCTCTCCCTTAGTTGTGTTGGCTCTGCAGAGGTAACATGAGTAACAAGCAATACAAACTTATTTTTCATTATAAAAGTCAGAAGATAGGACTCTGAATACATATAGGGAGGAAATCTATTGAATAAGAAGTTGTCATGTGAGGCCACTCACCAGGCTGCTGTCCTAGACACAAATGTTTGATACCATGTGCTTGGCTAGGTGGGTCTGGACAGTGTCTCTAGCTCTGTACTTCTAGGCACAGTCTTGAAGTTCAGATCCTCTAACTAGCATCCCTTCATGAGATATGGGACTCTGCAGTCCAACTGATTAGGCCCTGAAACTAGTGCTGGCCCTCCCAAAGCTCCCCATTAGCAACTGCATGCTCCCCAGAGTTCCACCAAATCTTTGGACCCTCGGGATTCTTGTTTCACCCTTCTGAGACTATGTGACAGTTAATTCAAGGGACACCCAGACTTTGCAAAGGACTTTCTAAACCAATCACATTTTACACAGACAAAACAAAAGGGTTATATAGAGCTGTGGAAAAACAACAAACACCAGCATGCAAAACCATCCATCCAGAGTGCTCCCTACTCTGAGAGCTTTGGGTTTTAGTCAATCTTTTCAGTCTCAGGTCCCACTTTTTTTCCTAGTCTTGTCTTCTGGTTCTCATCTCTCTTCTAAAAAGGCTGGTAAGAGAACCTCCCATTTACAAAGTTCCAGCCCCCTCTGTCAGCTGACCTCAAATGCCCTGTTAGGTAATTCATTGCTTGGTTACAACCTACCTAGAGTGCAGAGTAGGAAAACTGATTCCCCTGGGCTGCAGCCACCTCATTGTCCTAAGGTGCTTTCATTTGAATGGTAGACCATCCAGGTTAATGACTCTTGTTTGCTCTCCATTGTTAGCACACTACTAGTGGACTCAGAGTCTTTGGATATCACAGTACAATATGAATGTTAAAAGGCAAAAGTGAAGTCGCAGTCCAAATTACAATCAAAATGGCATTCAGAAAACAAAATGGAGCTGCAGACTGATATAGACTTATTCCAATTTACACTAATCTGTCAGAGTTGCTTTTCAAAATAGTACCACACTAGAAGGAAATAGATGCAAACATACTACATTTGGTCATAATTAGAAAATGAATAGCATATTTAATATGTGGCTATAAACAGTCCAGGATTACCAACAGAACTGAAATGAGTTGTTCACCAGTTTAATTCTGGGTTGTAAATCCTTTCAAGAGGCCTAACTTGTTGACTCTCCACTCTGTCAGGTTTATTGGGTCTAATCCTGAGGTCCTTTCTCAAGGATACTCCTATTGACTTCAGAGGGAATTTGCCAATGTAAAGACTGTGTAGATACTAGAGTTGAGCCAAAATTGAGATTAAAAACTCAGACTGCCAGACCAAATTTGGCAATTTCAGATTTGGACAAGCATTCATCAAGGAAGAAAAGCATTAATTTACCGGTGTAGCTAATATTAGTGTATCCCAGAAAAAATAGAGTTTTATAATATCTGAAGTTTGAGTAGATGGAAAAACACAGGCAACATGACAAACTTAGATTGTCCTAAATGAAATTATCCCCTCTTGATCTCCTCTAGCAAAAACTAAGGACATTAGCATGTGGCCAGTGGAGAATGAGTGACCAAATCATGCCACCAAGCAGTTAAATATTTCATATTATTGATGTCCAGATTCTGTTACCCTTACTGACATTAATATTCACACTGACTGCAGTGGGAGTAATCACAGAGTAAGGTACTGTTCAGTGGATCTGATCCAATCCCACTGATTTAATAGGATTTAAATTGGTCTCAACTGATGGGTTACCAGAATATGACGCTTTAACAAAGCACAGTTGAATCCAGCTGCTCAAGTCAAAAGGTATATTTTGAACAACGTTGTATGGACACTATAATTCTCGACTTCAGTACAACAGGAGATGTACATGGTGTTGTGGGAAAACAGAATTGTACTATTAGAAAAAAAGAACAGAGGGCAAGCAATATATGAGTATTTTTCAAGTACACCAACTATGCTTGAGTTTGAGAAGAAGAGGTAGGTGGAAAGGCATTATACCCATGAAACCACTACTATGTCTTGGCTATTCCAGAGATACTGTTATGTATAATTAACTTCAATGTGAACTTGAACCAGGCTTGCTTGACAATTTTTTTCATGCTCTAAACTTTGTTCCTGTTGCCATTTCCCCCTACCAAACATTTCTGAAAAACACAATTTGTTGTCTGATATATCCAGGTCATAAAACAGACCATTAGCTGTAGAGTAGTTACAGTTTGGTGACCTTGCTAGGGCACCAAGAATTTATCTGCTTTGTGTTCAGAGAGTCAACAATATTTGAGTGTTTAACAGACAGGATTTCCACTTACATGCAGGAAGAAAGATATTTTCCCCTTGTAGAGTAGCAATGTAACTTTTATTTTGAAATTTGTAATCAGTTTCTTTTCATTAGTTTATTTCCTTAACTCTCATAACAGTAAAACCTCCTTCTTTAATTTTAAATTCTGTGCATATTTGTGAACATTTATAGAAAATGGCAATAACAGTGTCTACTATACCTGATGATAAATGCACCTGAGGAGAAAAATTTGGTGTCTTGAGTGCTGCCAATACAACTGGTCTTTGTTAAATACATATTAGAGACTTAAGTGTTTGCGAAAAGTTGCTAAAAATGGCAGCCCTGAAAACTATCACTTATCATCTAAAAGGACTGAGACTCTAGGTCAGATCCATTCAGACATTCAATTCTTAGCTTTTCCTTCTGAGTTTGCTAACAAAAATGTCAATGAGGGAAAGTGATTTTTAATGTCTGATGTTGGTATTTGTCCTCTCTCATTGTACACAAGCCTCTGAGGGCTTTTGGACACCAGCATCATTGTCTAGAACTATTAAATTACAGGTGTCGGTGAAAAATTCTTATTGATGTAAATGATGCTAGCTAAAATTTGAATAGCATACAACAGTTTTTAACCTATTGCACAGAACATGACTGCCAGCCCTGGCAGTCTGGACTACTGGTACATCCAGTATTTGGTAAAGATGTCAATGCAAGATGAGGTCCCTGGTCTCATATACGGGGAGGGAGCACACTCAAGAACAGGGGTGGCTCTGTGTTTTTTGCCGCCCCAAGCACGGCAGTCAGGCGGCGTTCGGCGGCATGCCTGCGGGCAGTCCGTGGTCACGCGGATTCAGCGGTGTTTCTGTGGGTGATCTGCCGGTACCGCGGCTTCGGCATACCCGCGGCCAAATTGCCACCGAAACCGCGGGACCGGCGGACCTCCCGCAGGCACGCCACCGAAGGCCGCCTGACTGCCGCCCTCACAGTGACTGGCAGGCTGCCCCCTGCAGCTTCCCGCCCCAGGCACGTGCTTGCTGTGCTGGTGCCTGGAGCCGCCCCTGCTCAAGAACATCTCTAGTTTGATATTTAGGCTGACCATTGACTTAAAGGGGATGTTGTGCCCATTCCTGCTGCAACATTATTAGTATTTCTACTCTCAGCATGACTATGCAATGGACAAACAACCTGCCCCTCCATGAGAAAAGGTCATGAAAATTCACTCTGCCATTGGAAGAAGGTGAGAAGAGAAAACGTCTGTATATTGTTTGCCTGCTTACTAAGGTTAATATGACCTTGTAAGGTGCTTAGGTAAGATGATGATGGTGGAATGGCTTTATAAACCTAGATGGAGAGGAAACCAAAGGTGTTGAAGTGTCATGCCTCCCTTGACAGTGCCATCTAAAGATGGACTGTGTGTGTAGTGTGTGGATGAATGTCACACTTTGTATAACTATAAATCATTAAATAACTGATATGTATAAAATGCAAATATTTTAACGGGTTTTTTCCCCCCAGTGTTTGTCTGCAGATAATTAAAGATTAAAGTTCCTGGTAGTGACCTTTATGAAACAATAAATGGCTTGTATGGATAATTAAGACCATAGTGAAGTTGAAGCCTTACCTAACGGCACACAAACCATGTATATGTGTGTAAATGATTGCCAAAGACATGATTCCTTTTTTACAAAATCATTCATGAAAAAGAAAATGACCGACAACATGCAATAATTCCTTAACAAGCAAAATAAATACTTTTCTCCCCCAGGAGGACTGCTTTCTCTTGCTTTCTAATTTCATAACATCATAAGCAGTGCTAGGATTAATAACTGAGCAGGAAGGAAATGAATGAGTGAGATGGTTTGAGTGTGTGGTTTCAGAGGCAGGTTTGAAAACTTGGCACATAGCATCAATGAATGTCAGTGTCAGTTATTTGATATTTCTGGACCAATGTTGTCTGAATTTCTCCTATCATATAGTTTGATGGACATGCATGCATTTTTCTTCCATCATATCTAATGCTCTTTTTGCATTAGGGATACACATGAATTGGTTTAATACAAGATAACATGGGTGTCTGAAAAATATCCTGACACTCAGGAACCATTTACTTTGACTCCAAGTGAATTCCAGTGGTTTAATCACACTACTGAAAGGTCGTGTTTCACTGTACTTCAAAGCAAGTACTCTACTAACTACACAGAGGTCCTGCCACATAATGGTGGGATGCGAATCTTTTTCCTTGAGCACTTCCTTAGTATGCAGGCTGCATACAGCAAGGCTTCACAAGTTTCCAGGATGAAGGAATTCTCCATTCTCAGCTTGCATAACTGTAATGGAGCTTTTCTGAGGCTGGTACTTATGTAAACCCTATGGCTGCTTATTCTTTGAAGGGAGGAAATTGTCCATGACCCACTCACCTGCACGCTATTCTGGGCCTTCTGTGCAGAGGGGAAGGGTGGGGGTGTCCGATCTGAGAGAATATAACCCTTCATGGTTTGCATTTGTCTATCCCTGTCAATGTTTTTTAATGCAATAGTTCTTTCATCTCTGGATGTGCACTCTCTCTTTTAGAGGATACTGTATTGCTAATTTAGGAAGACACTTTTGCCATTTTCAGAGATCAATTACATTGTCATAAAAATTTGCACACACTTATACTTAACAATACTAAGCTGTCATACAAATCAATATGATATGCCTGGAAATGGCAAATTAACTCATTGAGGACTGTGATATTACATAGTGTCCCAATGAATCCATCAGACCTTTTTTTTAACAATATTACTCCAACATCATCCACCATGGGCATATTATCAGTATCATATCACTTCAGTATAATGCCAGATTTGCATGCTGAAGGTGTATTTTCCCCTCCTCCTGCATAGAGATCAGCATGCAACAATCTCCCATTATTACTGACTGAATTTATGCACAAGAATTCCCATTCACTGAAAGGACAATGGAAGTCTAAAAGTGCAAATAGACTACAGAGATAGCTTTAGTGTCTGAACATGGCTTAGATAGCTTACCCAAACTGACTAGGAAGGGAAATAGAGCTTTCCAGATGGCCACTGCTGTTAAGTATAACAAAAGACTGCTGGAAGCTGTAGATTTGTGCACAAAATCTGACCCAGCATGTACTACCTATTCATAACTTATTTTTAGGACTTGATCCTACTCTTTGGTATGAGAGCATGCTTCCCCACATTCTGTACCTTGGGAAATCAGCTATTGCATTCCCTCATATTTGCATAGTGAGCATTACTATAAGGAATATGGCCATGTGCCCAGATGCAGTGTCTTGAAGCAGATCTTATTGTTAACACAGTCACCATTTTATAAATGTTTTCTACAATCCATTACAAAAATAATATTTGGGAAGATATTTTTAATTATGTGCACTATCAAACCATAAAAACAGGCACTGTGAATTGCTTATTTGTTTCTCTGCTACATCTCATCCAGCTCTAGATGGGTACTGCATTTCCCAATATAAATTTCTGATCTAATTAAACAGCCATAAGGGCACAAGGCATTTTTTCTGGGAAGTGAGGGAAGTGAAAACAATCTGGGAGGACCTGATGGCCACAGGCTATACCTCAGGCCATTAATCTTAGCCAGTCATCAATCCCTAGAATATGTTCTGTTTGGAGGTGGCTGCTGCTGCTATTGCAAGATGAAGATAACAAACAAAAAAACCATACCATTAGCATATTGGTATATGGATTTTTTTTTTATTGGGAGCTGTAGTTTCAATAGGTATGTACAGGTCGTTTCTAGAGAATTAATTCCCTATATCTCAGCCTGTTACACTGATTAAATTAATTTCAGAGCATTCCATTCATCTTAAAATAGGAACTAATGACAGGAGTATGGTCAGTATGCATCTTGGATATCTTGCAGACCTAGCCTCTTGGGTGGATGAACAGTAACCAAAGCTGAATGTACAATACACTGTATCTGATGATGATAATGCTCTTAGTCCATTTTGTTGTTTAACTTCTACACTCCCAGAGATTATAGTAGAGTGCTTCTATATTTGTCTTCAAAAATAACTACCTTAAAAAACAGAGCCAATTAGGATGGTTATAGGATGCTTTTTCTTCATCCCAGCTTAATGAGATAGCTAATATAAAATATCTCACCGGACAAGGTAGTGTTGGCTGGGGAAAAAATGGATGTATTAAGACTCCTCAAAACTGCCAGTACTTTAAATTTTAAAGTTATTTAGGATGTGGAGACCAATGGCTTGGTAAAGAAACATCTGGAGGTTCCTATCTCCACAGACTTTGTCTCCTGAACTCCAGCTAGAGATGATTCTCAAAGAAGAGGAAAAAGTATAAGAATGGGGAATAGAGGCCCCAAGTTATTCCTCCTTTCTCTCTCTCTCCCCATGGCATCCACAACACCTGAAGAATAAAGGAAACAGGTTTGGACTGAGGAGGGATCCTGACTGAAAGATTCTGCTAATAAAGCTTCTAGAACATGTGGTGAGAGAGATCTTTGCTCTGAATTCACTTAGCTTGTTAAGTTAGTTATTAGTCACGTTTTACTTTCATTTTCTTGTAACCAACTCTGACTTTTAAGCCTCATGACTTGCAATCACTTAAAATCTATCTTCCTGTAGTTTTATTATTTTCTCTCAACCAGTGTGCTTGGGTTGAAGTGTTTGGGGAACCTCTATTTGGGATAACAGGATTTGTGCATATCATTTTCTATTAATAAAATCACACTTTATATGATCTTGTATAGTCCAGGACGAGCTGGGCAGTACAAGATGCACATTTCTGGGGGTACGTCTGAGACTGGGAATTAGCCTATGCTGCGATGTAATTCAAAGGTGGCTGGCTGTACCAGTCTTGCAGTATAATGGGGAATAATTTACATGCAAGGGGATAAGCTAAACGAGGAAACATAACTGTTGAGATGAGATTTGTAGTTAGATGGAGATGTAGAGGGAGGCTGTTCCAGATGGCAAGAACTCCAGAAGAGAATGTTGTCTGGGTCAGATTCTGATCAGATTACTCTGAAGGCCCAAATCTCAAAAAATTGTATTGAAGTCAGTGGAGTTACTTTTTGGTATAACTGAACTAAGAGTCTGGTTCTATGTGCTGAGAACCCTCATGGAACACTCCTGCAGAAGGAAATCTAGATGTTCTATGGGGTTCCATAGCAGGAATCTAACTCTCCTTACATCTTATAGTTTGGAGTAAGAATTCTTCAGAAATGTCATGTGCTCTTAAATTCTATAGGCATTTAGAAATACTTTCTATACACCCTTACTGGTTTCAACTCTATTATAGTCTGTAGGTTACCACCATAGTGATAAAAATCACACCAATGGGCTGAAAGCCCACAAAGTCCTCTACATCAGTTAAGCCTGAGGAACTGACCTTTGGGCTACATCAACACTAGGAGCTAGGGGTGTGATTCTCCTGCTTGTGCTAGCTCTCATCAAGATAGCATGAGTACAAGTGTACCCATGGTAGCAGCAGTAGAGGCATGGCTGAGCCGTGCTGACTACAAACTTGCGTGAAACCAGTGTACAAATGCCCAGCATGGTTCAGGAGTGCCTCTGATGCACTACCCATGCTACTGTAGCTACACTATTATTTGTGTTAATGCTAGTTCAATGAGAGCTAGCATGAGTATGAGTACAGGAGCAGGGGAATCACACCCCCAGCTTGTAGTGTAGCCTTACAGGTTTAGCTTCCAAGACAGGAAGTCTGCGGGAGGGGAAGCTACAGAAATCCATGTTCTGCTATGCAGCGACAACTGGGGAACTGCATCACCAAATGAGGATCTACTCCAAGCATCTTGGGCCCTGACTGAATATTGAATACAACAAGGTGCCAGGAGTAAATAGAAAATAACCTGAGTGGAAGAATGGAGCAGCTAAAAGCTCTACCAGACTTGAAAATATGGAAGACAACTCAAAGAGATTTAAATTGTTAATGATATAAGGAGCACTAAGGTTTACACAGAATGTTTTGAACTGGGGAAGAAGAATAGAAGAGCATGACCAGAGACTCCAAGCAGCTTTAGAAAGCACCAGAGCTGTTGGGCTAATTAGCTAAACAAAAATATAAATTCTATGTAAAGAAATAACACTCCTGGGGGGGAAGTTAACACAGCAAAGTATACAGGTAGATCATGGCAAGGTTGAAGCCATCAACAACATGCCTGCTGCAACAGACAAGGAAGGGGTACAAAGATCCAGTCCTGAGATACTATGACAGCAAGTGCAAAACTAAGTTGTGCATGGATGCTTCAAAGGAGGATAGTGTCACAGTCCTCTTACAATCGTATGGTCCAACCTGGAGACCAATGGCTTGTGTGTCATGGGCACTAATAAAAACAGAGTATCGGTATGTTCAAATAGAGAAGGAGGCTTTGGCCTTAGTCCAGGGGTAAAAAACATTTAATCTCTTCATTTATGGGAGGCCTGTGATAGCTGAAACTGATCAGAAACTACTTATTGCCATTGCCAAAAGGGGCCTGGCAATAGCCCCCCAAGAATACAAAGATGATTTTTTCACTTACAAATGTATAATTTGTAAATTTAATACAAATGTGGGAGGGACTTGGTGGTTGCAGATGCTCTAGAATGAGTATTTGACAAAAGTGCATTGGAGCACAGTCCAGAGCTAGACATACACGTCAGTTTGATAGAACAAAACCTTTCAGATCTCAGATGAATGTAGACCGTGACTGGCAGAGCAACAGCTCAGGATGAAACTCAGCAGCATTTTCCCAACCCCTATCACCAATTCAGGGGGGAAGCTCTCAGTTCCAAATGGAATTTTGTTTAAAGATTCCAGGGTAGTGATCCCTAAAATGCTACAGGAAAAAAAATATTAAAAGGATACATTAAGGTCATTTAGGAACTGAAATATCAAAGGAAAAGGACTGGAGAGGTTTTATACTGGCTTCAAATGAGCAGCAGCACTGAGGAAGTTGTTAAGGCTTGTCACATTCACCAAAAATACAGGCCAAGTCAAGCAAAAGAGCCTATGCTGGTGGAACAGGAAAAATTGGCTTCCTGGAGCAAAATAGGAAGAGATTTGTTTATGTTGCGTGGAAAAAACTATATATTCATTGAAGACTATTATTCTTGCTTTTCTTAGAGAACCTTACTAGAAGCTACCTCAGCTAAACAAGTGATTGTGCATGTCAAATCTGCTTTTTGCCTGACATGGTATACCTGACACAGTAATCTGACAATTGGCTATAGTTTAGTGGGAATGGGTTTAAGAAGTTTGCAATGAAGCCCAGGTTTAGATATATAACCATTAATCCCCATTATCTACAAATCAATGGGTTGGTGGAAAATGGTGTTAAAATATAAGGGGACTACTGAAAAAGGCTGTGAAGTCAGACTTGATCCATACTTAGCATTGTTAAATTACAGGACGGCATCAATGAAATGTCACCTGCAGACATTTTATTTAACTGAAAACAGAGGACAAGAATGTCTGAAATGAGAGAAGCTGATGTAAGTGTCACTGGGAATTTGCAAATGTATAAAGAGACAGATTAAAGCTAAACAAAAAAAGCAATATGATTTGGGTTCCCAGGAGCTGCCACCATTTAGTGAACATGACACAGAGCATATCTGTAATGGGAATCAGTGATCACAAACGGCAGTGGTGTCATATGGGGTTGTCCTGTGTGCAGTCTTATGAGGTTGTTACTCCAGACAGGCTTACACTGAGGAGGAAGGGAGATAAGGGGCATTGAGTTTGCTGTTTTGCAAGAGAAGGTCTCAGGCAACAACCACAAGGGGACAAGACAACCAAGCCGCAAGATATAAGTCTTGGAACAAATGGACTTGCCACCTCTTGATAATGATAGTACTGATATTTCAAGGGAAACCCAGAAGTCCAAGTGATCGTACAAGACACCTCTGAGATTAATTGAACACTGCTATTAAATTTAATTAGTAGGTTGATTATTAGCATTTGAATTGTCTGTTATATCAATGTTTATTAAGTGATGGTGGTGGTAAGTTTTGGCTGGGACAGGAAGAGTTGTATTGGGAACTGTATCTTTAAATGGTTTAGCTTCCCAGACAGGAAGTTTGTGGGAACGGTGCTGCAGAAGCCCATGTTTGGTTATGCAGGGGCAGATGGGGAATTGCGTCACTGAATAAAGAGGATCTCTTTCAAGCCACTTTAGCCCATAGTGATTCTTGAACACTACAGTGGCCATATAGGGTTCTGCTGGCCCAAAGGCCAACAGGAGTGCTTCCACACCCCCTGAGTGCTGTGGAAAAGGTCTCTAAATCAGCTCTACGTCCGATAAGAAAATGATTATGGATGATTCCAAGTACCCTCTGAATATTGTCCGACACTTGTCTATCCTTAATGAATCCAGTTTAATCCGGATTTATATAAACTGAAAGCATGAACTGCTCTTGGCGAATGAGTATTTTTGCTAAAATCTTTGTCGTGATTCAATAGTTATATGGTCCTAGAAGAAACACATGGAGAGACATGTTAGAAGTAGGCCAGGAAGAAGACCCTGGATTGAAATGTATACAAATCCAATGGTCTCAGGAAACCTGTGAGATCAGTGAATAGTGGCTATGGAGCAATGGCCTTTATTCTAGCCCAAAGGCAGCAGCTCTGCACACTGGCCCTTGATCTCCTCTCCTTTGCTGCATATGCCACCTGAACAGCACCTGAATATTGGGACTGTATGGGGATGGAGTGAATTTCACCCAAAAGGAACTTCTCTGCAAGAGCTAAGGCTATTTCCACTTGCTAAGCATTTCAAATACACTTTCCAGACAAGAACTTATATAATGTTTTGAAATGCAATGCAACATGTTTTCTAAGGCAAACATTTCTAAGCAGTGGTGAAAAGTCTGTATTGTACTGCGTCAAGCAAGTACAGATTGTCACTTCCAGTTGCCAAAGGTGAACGCAACATGGTGTGCAATGTTGCAGAGGTCAGGAAGATGATGAGTGTCACCACTGTACTTTTCTAAAGGGCTGTAGGTTTTCTTAAAAACAAACAAGCCCTCCCCCGCATAAACATCATCAGTACACACTATTATGTGTGCAGAGCAAAACTAGATTGAATCGTTCTATCAGAAGAAATCCTGCAGCATTAAATTCTATTTTATTCAGATCACAAAAGCTTTGTGGTTGAACTGTGAGATGGGGGAAGCATGAAAGCTGAAGGAATATACATCTCCAGCACTTAAATTTTGCATAGTTCAACATATTAAAAATATATTTGCCCACCCGCTCAATGAAATACTTATAAAGAATAAATCTCCCTTAGCTATAGACAATCTGATTTTCTGAGACCTATAGTAAAGATTATTTTCTACTATAAAATTACCCCTGCAATCAGGCTGGAGGGAACTATCGAGTTTATGGCTTTGTTTACAGGGTAGAAATAAGTATGCAATTACTCTGTTTGTATACTAATTATGTGGAAATACATGCTATTTATCTCTTATAGGCTATGTAGTAATTTTGCATTACCATAAAATTAAGAAATTGTAATGAGTATTAACATGACTATTTATGTCCTCTTTAAAGTATTATTTAATTTATGGGTATTTACTTTACTATTCCACTGGCAATTTTTTCATCTTTGCCGATTAATTTTTTGCACACAGATTAGCCAACTGGGAAACTCAAGTTCAAGAGAGAGATGAGGATTCTGAGCATTTGCCAAACAGTTATTTGTGTTGGATACAAACAGTGTCTGGGAATTAAGGTGACACAAGCCCAATGTGCATACCGAACTCTGTGTTGGCTAGTCTACAGAGCAGTTTTAGTTGATGATTGTCCTGACCTTCTGAGCTGAGTGATTCAGCTGCAGATCTGGAGCATGTTAGTACTGCCTCGATTGGAAGACAGTGGATTACTTTGTGTCTTGGTTAAGTTTCAAGAACATTTCTATAGAGAGGGTTCAATAGTGCAAAATAATAGTGTGCATATTTATTTTGAAATTTTGTTCGTTTGTTTCAGCCATGTCCAGATCGCTTTTGGTGAACATTTGAATTACTAAGTTCAACTGGCTTGTATATTTGCAGAAAATTTATTTCAAAACTGTTTCTATTCACAAAAATTGAATGTTCTATTTGCACATATGAGTATTTTCCCCATAGCCTCCTTAATTCCTCTCTTAACTCCATGACTCTTACACTTCCCACTTCTGATGTATTTAAAGAATGATTGCTCTTCAAATTCCCTTTTAGCCCTCTTAATTTCCATTTTACGTTTTGCCTGCCATAATTTATGTTCCTTACTATTGGCTTGCTGGGGCTGGATTACAGTGTTCTTACTTTGGTTTAGGCATGAGCTTTGAGGCTCAGACAATTTGGGTTCAACTTCAGCTATGCACAGATTTCCTTTGTGACCTTCAGTAAGTCACTTAATCTCTCCATGCCTCAGTTGCCCATCCTGTAAAATGGAGGTCATACCATAGTCTTTGTCCCACCCTTTGTTTTGTATTATCTCTTACCATGTGTAGATACAGCATCAAACACACTGCATTCTCAATCTCTGCTGGGGCTCCTAGTTATTATTATACTGTAAACATTAACAATACTTGTTTGACTCAAATAACCATTATAATCTTGCTCTGCAATATTGCCTTACTGTTTC
Organism: Chrysemys picta bellii; assembly: GCF_011386835.1. Classification (NCBI taxonomy): domain Eukaryota; kingdom Metazoa; phylum Chordata; order Testudines; family Emydidae; genus Chrysemys; species Chrysemys picta. The sequence continues at coordinate 52,146,624 of NC_088794.1, read as the reverse complement.
TTCTTACATTTCTGTGTCTGTATTTGTTTAAGGGGATACATACCTTCCGAAGTTCAATTATGGCACAGTATGCTTAAATAGCTTCTATGATGAGTCAACACATTTTAATTTCCTCACTTTCTATTTTTGGGTCTGTTTGACTAACTTCCTCATTATTTTATAAATCCCTTTTCTAAAGCTGCATGTTGTAGTGTTAGTTTTTTGTATTATCCCTTCCTCGAAGATAGTGAATTGAATTATACTGTGGTCATTGTTGTGGCTCAACTATAGTTTCTTCTTGAACCTGTGTACTCCTTAAGACTATGTCAAGAATAGCCTCTGTTTCTGCGTGCTCTGAAACTAATTGGTCTAGGAAGCAATTGGTTAATGTGCAAAGAAATTGTTTCTTGAATCATTGCCCCAGTATTACATTTCCCCAGTTTATGTGCTGGCAGTTGAAGTCACATCTTATTACTGTTGCCTATTTGAGCTCCCTCACCATTGTGCAGTCAATAGCTCTTTCCTGATCAGGAAATGCAGTAGTAGAATGAGACTATAAGTATATTTGTATTATGACTTTGGGATTTGTATGGTCCTGAGTGGCCCTTGTTTGATAATGGGAACCATGGTACTTGACCTATATTTAAGGATTGCAACTGCTTGTCTCTCCTTTAGATTCTTTAATTATTTGCATTGTTGAACTACATAATGAAAATCAGAATAATAATGCATTTTCTCTCTGTGAACATCGCTTTTCATTAAGCTTTATTGAAGTTTAATCCAATTTATGGTCTTTCACATCCAGGTCCTAATGCTGACATTTTTCACTTTTGCTTTTCATACTGTGCTCGAAACATCCAGAAAATACAAGAAGCTGGAGTTAGATGAGCGGAGGAGGAAGTAGAACAATCAAAGTTCTCCTACCACAGTGACTTCTTCTACAAGTTTATTTGTGTTTCCTACTGCTTTGGTGTGTTGAGTAACATTAGAACAACTATAACATTCCTTTATCTAGAGCAGGGATCGGTAACCTTTGTCATGCAGCCCGCCAGGGTAAGCCCCCTGGTGGGCCGGGCCAGTTTGTTTACCTGCCGCATTCACAGGTTCGGCTGATCGCGGCTCCCACTGGCTGCGGTTTGCCACTCTAGGTCAATGGGGCTGTTAGAAGCTGCGGCCAGCACATCCCTCAGCCCGCGCCACTTCCAGCAGCCCCCATTGGCCTGGAACGGCGAACTGTGGCCAGTGGGAGCTGCGATTGGCCGAACCTGCGGACGCAGCAGGTAAACAAACCGTTCTGGCCCGCCAGGAGGCTCTACCCTGGCGGCTGTGTGACGAAGGTTGACAATCCCTGATCTAGAGTCACTTTTGACAATGTGTAATCTGTAAATTATAAAGGAACCACAACAGAATAATAAAATTAGAAGTGAAAACTAGCCCATCCTCCTGTCCATGGTGAATTTCTCCCATCAGTATAGAAATTGGGGTAGTAAAACATACCCATCTACTAGTAGCAGCAGCAGTAGTAGTAAACCACTTTGAGATCTACAAATGAAAAACACTCTATGTGCCTATCATTGCTGTTATAACATCACCATTCCGTTCTTTGTCTAGTCTCAATTTAAAGCTCTCTAATGATGTAGGCACCACTACTTTCCTTAGCAAAGAATATTCCGTGGTCAAATAAATTTCACTACTAGGAATTTTTTCCTGATATTCAGCCTAAGTGTATCTTTGGATAATGTCATTCCCTTACTCCTAATTAGTACCTCCTTGTAATGCCTTGAAGCTATTCTTCAGGCTCTTCATGTGTGCCTCCTGAGAAGTGTTTAATGCCCCTGACAACCACCTTGCAGTTCCCTCATAGTCTTCATCTATATATTCATCTTTTTAAAGCTTTTCCCCATAAACCAGTTCTTCCAGCTCCCTTGATCATTTTGGTTTTGTTCTCTGATATTTTCCTGGCAATTTGCCAACATTTTTCTGGTGTTCAGGTGCCCAGAACTGAATGACATTTCTAGACACAACCTCATAAGAGTTGCAGAGAGAGTGTGACTATGTTCTCCTTGCTCAGTAACATGAAGCCTCTATGAATTAGCCTCAGATTGCATTGACTCGTTTGACACCAGACAGCATTGCAAGCTCTTCTCCTGAAGCATCACTACTGCAAAAAGGCCGATGAAAAGGCCTTGAATGACCATGAAACATTTTAACAGGGAGTCAGCAGATCTTGTGATTTCCATTACTAGCCTCAGCCTTTTAGCCATCTCCCAACCTGTTATGGCCTTTTCCCAGCTATTATTAAGCCACTCCTTAAAGAGAGGAAAGCCTTTTAAAAAATCAGTGTAAAAGATATGCGGCTTTCTCCATGAGTATAATCCCACTGAGGCACTGGCTCTGGCAGCAACACTGAACTTCTGGTATGCATTTGTTTAACGTTCAGTATAGCAGTTCCTAAAAATGTCATTGCATACCTGTGGTTCACTGCAGTGTTCTTTGGGCACTGCTGGAAATGGCATTTGACGTGTTAACAGGCAGGTAGTTAAAGCAGGTACCCACAAAAAGGCACAGGGAGAGGGTATAATTTAAACTTCTTTAAACTCGATTGGCTGACATGACGTCAGATTCTTTTAACCTGTGCCATAAAACAGAACAATCATGTAATTGGTGGGATTATGGTTTGAGTGTTTGAAATGTAAACAGGTTTTGGTTTGTTTTTAAATACAGAATGATATTCCTCTCATGTATATTTTGGTTAAAATATCAACCTTTTTGCTCCTGGGTATTTAGCCTGTGTCGTTGCTGGCATTTTCTATATGTCCGTGCCAATATTTGAACAGAACAATGAACTATTAGTAGAGCTACTGTGTACATAATGATGAAAGGTGGGGGATTGATTGCATGTTGCTATGGCAGTAAAGCAATCACTTTGAGAATTGTGCTGTCTCTCTTTCATATTATGGTAACAATGATGCACGTTAGCTTTTTGTGGAACAGCTTCAAATAGAAGCTTAACAGGAAAGAATTTGGAAAAATGTTATCAAAAGTGGAGAATTATTTTCTTTTTTTCCCCTCTCAAGAATTATCTTTTCAATCCATCCACATCATCATTCTGAAATATAGTAGCTCAGAACCCTTCTTTCTTTTCCAGTTCAGTAAGTACTTGCACCTTTAATTTTTCCCTTTACAAAAAGGGATTATTTTTTCAACTTTCACAAAATACATTTTCTCATCTTTGGTTATCTTCCTTGAAAGATAACCTTTCATGTGCTTTGTTCACTACAAATGCTAGGAAATGCCAACATTCTTAGTCACAAGGTGAGATGTTTTATTTTTTTTTCTTCGAGCTGTGTCCACTATATCCTAAAAAACACATTATTCAAAATCCCTATTTTAATCCCAGGGGATAAATCTGCTTTCTTATTCATGTTTGTTGCTAGGGGGCTATTTAAAGGGTACATTACCATTATGGAATCTGTTGGTTTACATGATCTAAGTCCTATTGTAATCTTTTTGGCCATCAGCATGACCTCTTAACCCTTTGTGTTTTATATACCAGATTTTGATGTTGAAAATGCCATAAGTATTGCTTAATTTACTGCTGAGATCCAATCTTACCTCCTTACAGCATGGATGAAGTGGAACAAATACAGTGGTATTACTTTATGTATCTTAGCACAACCTTAAAAATTTTTACTTTTGCTTGCTTGCTCTATGTTATGAATAGTTCCTTGAGATTTTTAATGATCCCAGCTGGGCAGGTCTCTGGTTTTACCTCTCATGTGAAAGACAGCACCTCCAGTAGCACAGTGTCCTCTAACACTGTGACATTGTGCAGGTGCACTGACTCTGCATTAATTCCAAAGAAGAATGCCCCCTACTCTGACTCATTAACACCACTTCCTGCAGCAACTAAGTGTTTCTTGGAGATCTCCATGCTTTAGATTACAAGAGCTGATGAAATAATAGTGCTAGATTTTGTGATGCATAACTCTCAGTTAAATGAAGGATCCACTTGCCTGTCATCTTGACTGGGGGTAAATTACTGCACTGCAATATTACTAATAATAAAAGGGAAATTATTGGATCTTCCCAGGCTTTTTATTCCTCTTTCTTCCATTGTAACCTGGACAAGAATACCCTGTTGTGGATAAAAGGACAGAGAAGCTAGCCTGAAAACAGAAAATGTGTGAGAGTGGAAGTGAGAGAGAATTTTCCAAACAGGGTGCTTATGTCAGTTGTGTCTCTGACTACAGTGTGCAAAACCAGTGGTAGTTGAATATTGCCTTCTGGCTTAGAAGCAACATAGAATCCTGTTTAATGTGCCTTATGTTCTCTGACAGAGGATTGTACCCTGCACATGCAGAGGGAAGGCCTCAATGACCTGGAACAGGGGTTCTCAACCTTTTTCCTCCTGAGGCCCCCGCCAACATGCTATAAAAATTCCATGGCCCACAACTACCATTTTTCCGCATATAAGAGCTAGGGTCAGCATTCGGGGGAATCCGGCAGTGCAGTTGCCCAGGGCCCCATGCCACAGGGGACTCTGCGAAGCTAAGTTTCTCAGGCTTCAGCCCCAGGTGGTGGGCCTTGGGTCACCGGACTTCAGCCCCATGTGGTGGGGCTTTGGCTTTCTGCCTTCGGCCCCAACAAGTCTAATGCCAGCCCTGGTTGGTGGACCCCCTGAAACATACTTGCTGCCCCCCAGGGGGCCCCAGACCCCTGGTTCAGAACCACTGTCCTAGAACATTTTTTACTTGTTTTAGCTTCTGTGAAGTAGACTTTGAAATTAGCACCTAAGTTAACAGGTAAATGGAGAAGAGTTGCTGCTTGTTTGGCTGGAGACACTTTTCCTGCAAAGCTGAATAAGTGCAAAAGCACAGTTTATGAACTGAATGATATATACAGAGGGCTGTTACATCAATGGAGAGGGCTAGAAAGTAGCAGCTCCATCTACTGACTAAATCACGTTATTACCAGACTAACCCCAAACATAACTAGAGTCGCATTGTAATCCTTCATGTTCTAACCATGTGAATGTAATTACAAGACCTCCCTGGTTTATTAGCCAACTAATTAAAGATTTAGTTATGGTTTCTTATTGTTTTTTAAAAAAAAAAAAAGCTGCTGCATCGCCTTTCGATTCAATGCAGATTTATATCCTGACCTTGCCAATTCCCTATCAGCTCGTTTGACTATGAGGACTTTTAAACAACTGATCATGAATGTTAATCCTAGCCTCAGGGTCGGCACTTTTGCTCTGAATCTTTATTTGGGGTATGGAATGATGGAGAAACATAGTTGTTTTCTTATAAAAAGTAGGGGCTTGTGTAGCAGTGACGTGAAAACATAATTTGGTATAGAGAGTGATTCTGCATGCACATTTAAAAGTTTGAGGTCCAAAGTGCACAGTATTTAATTAGGTAAAACTGTCATTTATTTTAATGGAAGTCTTGCCTCAGATAGGGTCTGAAGAATTTGGCCCTAAATTTTTGGTGGAACTGTATTCTTTCTAAACCTGGGCTGGTCAGTCTATCAAGCTCAATTTTTGAGATGATTGTTGGTTCCTAGTTTGGGGTAAGTTAGAACCACTCAGAAGAATCTCTATTTCAAAAATTTAGTGCACAACCTTCAGTTCTCAGACCAAAGCAGGAATGACAGAGGAACAGAAAAGTTGAGGGGGAGGAGAGGTATGTGATAAAGATATGCTGAATTCTTTAAAACCTCAATGTTCTCTTTCTTTGTGATTCCATGCAGGTTAGGGGGAGAACTAAAATATGTCTATCCAAGAAAATGTAAGAACATTAGTGTCTTGAGTAACTTATTCTTGGAAGCTACTTTGGCTGATTTTCAAATATCATAGCTCAGATTATTAGGTGAACTTCAACTCAGCTTCCAACATTGTAGGGGCAAAATTGTGGGAGCATTTATTTGTTTGCAGCTTTACCCATTTAGATGCTTAATTACCTGATTTGTGGGTACAGTCAAGTAGGGAGCCATCTAAATGGATACAATTCCATGTAAAAATAATTGAAATAATTGGTAATGATTTCCAGTTACAGGCCATTTTTGAAAACATAGGCCTATTTATATCTACATTGGGCCCCAAGGGGTCATGTTATGTGACTTGCTTATTTAAATAGAGAGGCGGAGCCTGCCAAGATTAGGAGTTCTATTATGTGATTCTTCAGCCTGAAGTGAGCTGCCTCTTCTGGAGCATTGACTGTTAGAACCTGTTGTCTCAATGGGCCATGCCTTTCTATACATATACGAGGACAGCAGAAATAGGCTTCCTTTTATGCATGTTATATGAAGTCTCCTGACTTCTAAAAGTTGCCTCAGATGGGGAATATTTCAGAATCTTTTATATACACTGGGGCAGATTCTCAGCTGGTGTAAATTGATACAACTCCATTGAGCTGTGGATTTGTGTCAGCTGAGGATCAAGCCCATTGGGTATTAATTTGAAAAAGGAAAAATAAATATGTTTAGAAACCAGGTCTAACCTATATCTGTTTGATCAGATTGGTGAAAATCTGATGACCTGACAGAGAGGAAATATGACAACAGATACACATCAGGAACATACTCAGCTATCTTAGCTGCGTTCTGTGCTAGAAAACAAAAATATGCCAATCTTCTCGCCAAAATTGTCTCTTTATTTAACCTGCCGTAGTCAAATGCATTTCAATGATGGTGCCAGTTGCTTAAAAGCTGCTGTTTTCATGCCTCATTAATATTTCCTAACCCAGTTCCTGAATTCCCACTGACAATCCTGTTAAAGCAGTCTTACTGACTGCTTAGTAAATTCATCCTGGGCCTGAATGGCCAATGTAGAATTTCTGATTTTCATTACTGGCTGGGGAGCAACCTTAATTATCCCTGAAGAAACCTTAATGACTAGGATTACCTTGAGGGGAAAAAAAAGAGAAATTGTTTTCTGTCCAGAAACCACTTAGAAGCTACAGGCACTAGCACGCATTGCTCATAACGTTCCCACTGTGACAGCTGCCAACAAATACAGCTATGCCAGATCAAGAATACCTGCTATGCCCTTCTACAAAGAGATGAAACACAGATTACATGTATTTGGTCTGTACGTTTATTAAGGGCCAGATTCTGATACCTTCACGCAAACTGAGTAATATCTTACTCTACAGAAAGTCCCTTTTATTTTTTTTTTCTTTTCAGTGACTCTACTAGTCGAGTAAGGTTCCACTCAGCTTGAGTAAAGGTATCAGACTGTTGCTCTAATGCTGGATGAAACTCGGGGAATTTGAAGCCCTTCATGTTGTGTATTTTGTGTGTGGTTGCAGCACCTGAGTTTTGCTTTTCATTTCAGAAAAGAGATGGGCCCGAAACAAAACCCTGCCTCAGAACACCATTGGATTTTGTAGACTTTTGTGATCTAGAGCTGAACTTTGTCTCTATTGGCAAACCCCAGAAACATAAGTGGAACTCAGTTGAAACCATCACATTTGTTTAGTTTCAGGGTTCCATATGCTTTGCACTCAAATCTCTAAACTGACTCAAACTTCTTCTAGGTTTTACCCAGTCACTGCAGAAAATTTTGAGAGCCTTGACAAACTTTTCACCCGACTTTCATCCAGTTTCAGGTATGAAGCTAAATTGTTGCTTGGTTTTGTCTTTGGTTGTTTTTGATACGATTATGCAAAGCTGCCATTATTACTTCCTGAGTGGAATACTTTTGCTAGCCTGGTTGTTGAGAGAGACAATCTGCTAAACTAATAGAAAAATTATGTTAAAGAATGAACTAAAAGCAGATTAGGAGGTTTGGCCTGGTAGGCTGCCCGCATCACTAAATAAAGAAGAAAACAGATACATAGAATAAATGTAGTTTAATATTTGCCTCTTTGTTACTCATCCAATAAGTAAATTTATATATATATATTTACCATTAAAAGTGTTTTTCTACATACTTATTTTGACCTACAGTGGATAAGTTAGGGTGAGGTCAGGGTGAGCCCTTTTGTAAGACTCATCAGGTGCTCAGATAGTATTGTGATGAAGGCCATATAAGTACTTGGATAGATAGTGTGAGGAAATCAACTTTCCCTCAGGAACAATTGTTGCAGAATGGCTAGCACAGCAATATTTCTGCTGAGAATAACTCTGCTCCAGAAAGTGATGTAAGCAACACAGTGGGAGATGTTGGTCCTTTCAGGTGGCTATATTGCAACTATTAATTTGTGTACATGGTACTTGTAAGCTACAGTGATGGGATCATGAGAAATACACACAGAGAAAGAGAGGGAACTAGAATTAGTTAGAAAGAGCTAATCCATACATTCTGTTCCTCTCTGGCTTGCATGACACCTGAATTAGCAGATGCTTGAGCAAATATTCCCAACAGCTGGAAGCCATTCTTTCCATAGGAAAGCTGCTAGCCCCAAGAAATAACATTGCCCATGTTATTGCATGAATGGTTAGACATAATGTCAATATAACAATAAAGATATTTTGTGGCATCACGGAAGTTTGTCCCTCACACTAATTGTGAGTGAACATGTTGTAGAGATATATATGGAGCCTTTGACAGCAGAGGCAGCTTATCATTTTACAATGCACCAACTTCCCTGCAGTCAGAAACTAATTAGATCAGCACATAGCAGATTCCAAAACTCTTTAAGTTTATCAAATGTGCCATGCTCTGGCAAATAAACAAGTAAATATTTCACTAAAATCCCATGATATCATTGTGCATTTTTCTGTATTCCTGTCCTAACAATGGGCCAAATTCTGGAGTCCTTAGCCTGGTAGGAGATTTACCTGCAAAAAGACTAAAGAATTTGGCCCCAAGATACTTGTCTCCTTTAAAACTAATTTCTTTTTGCCTGATTAATTCAGTGGTGTTGCAATCCAGTGTCTGACCATGCTTGACTTACCTCAGCGTGTGCCAGGATGCCATAACAATGTTTTGCTCCATGGTGCTGATGCAGGAAGTACAACTCAGAACTAATTCTAGGAATTATTTCCTACCCCCAACCAAGTCTCCTCTCTTTAACAATATCAGCTGTTTTATTTTTCCAGCTCAAGCCCTGTGGCTCCATGGGCCTGAGCCTACTTCTCTTGAAATCAGTGGGAGAATAGGCCCCCTTATATCATAACATTTGGACAGTGGAATCACTTTAAAAGGAAGCAGCATGTGTCTGTTCCCAAACAACTTGAGATAATTTGCATTAATGGGGAAACAAATAAAGCCAAAAACAAATGAAGATGACAGGGGATTTGACAAAACATGACATACTGGCACAAATCCTCATTCCTGGTAAGGTAGCTTGTCATTATTTTTCATAAACAAAATACATTGGCACTCTACAGCACAGGTCAGTAATTATCATGCTGCTACACTTGTTTGAAATATATAGGAATACTACAGCTACTCTTATTGCCTTTTTCTCTTTTTCTGTGATATTTGGCTAATATTTAAAATCTTCAGAACCAAGAGCCTAGTTTCTATTCAATGCACCTATGTATAAAGCACTTGTCACTTACAATAGTGTACTGTGAACAAAAATTGGAAATCGATACATTGCAGCATTATACAACATTACAGCTTATATTATTCTATTGGTCTGAGTCTTATTTTCACTCAAATAGTCTATTTTCCATCCAGGCTTTTTATTTTTTAAACAGTTCCCCGTATTTATTTTGCAAGAGCATTTTCTTGTAACAATCAATTCTGGGTTCTTAAAATTATCATCAATACATTTCTAAGAAATAATGTCAGATGTTTGTAGTTGACAAAGAGCAAACATTTACATGATTCTCCATGTAAAGCAAAGCATTTCGAAGGTGTAACATTTGTCAGCTGAAAGCCACAACAGTACTGCAGCCTTTCTTGAGGCTGATACCATCCAGATTCTTTTCACATACAGTGATGCTTGAGGGAGAACGACGATGATGCTAAAGAACAAATTGACTCCCATAGGAGTCATTGGGAAAACTCGTTGATTCCAACAGGAGCAGAACTGGACTGTGGAATCTTAATCTAAAACTTGAGCTACACCCAGAAGTTTGGATAACCTGTTCTCAATTATTTCTTTCTGAATCTTCTAGTTCTGGTTGAGATCCGAAATGCTAAGATGCTGTGCTGTGAAAGAAGCTGATCTTGTAAGTGTTCTGGCCCTGAAATTGTCCACCTGATTCTTCAGATAACCAGTTCAGAGGAGCATCCAAACTTCTGGGTGCTTTTGTCCTTGTTGTATGTCATTCTGTCTCTTAGTTCTCTCTCCATCCTGTTATCTGACTGCGTTATGGCTTGATTCTTCAGTACTTGCTTATATGAATAATTCCAGGGAGCCAAATGTCACTCTTTACTGCCACCTCCCTGAGAGCACAGAAACATTACACATAGTAGAACCACTACCATTCCATTGCACAGGTTTCCGGGCAGTGAGAAGCAGGAGCGGCACCCGGGTTTTTGGCGCTCTAGGCAGGGGGTCCTTCCACGCTTTTGGTCGTCGTCGGCAATTCTGTGGCAGGGGGGTCCTTCCGCGCTCCCGGTCTTCGGGGCACTTCGGCGGCGGGTCCTGGAGCGAGTGAAGGACCCACCGCAGAATTGCCGCCGAAGACCCGGAGCACGGAAGGACCCCGGCCACCGCCAAATTGCTGCCCCCCAAATCCTGGTGCCCTAGGCAAGCAACCGCCTAGGTCACCTAAATGGAAGCGCCGGCCCTGGTGAGAAGCCATTGCAAGGGGACTCTCCAGTGGCTCATTGTTTGACAGCCAAAGTCAGATTAAGGCAAAGACACCATGGGTGAAATCCTGGGGTTCCGTTTAAGTTAATGGGAATGTTGCCATTGACTTTAGTGGAGTCTGGATTTCATCCTATAAGCCTATGACTAGGACCTCAGGTGCTGCAGTCTCTTGATGAGAGCAAAATCTCAGTATTTATTTTAAAGAAAGGATGCAAAGCAAAGCTTGGAAACATTACCTAAGTATATGCAGCGATGTGTATGGGACTCTGCAGGACAGCCTGAGAAAATGACTGCACCACACCTTTAAGCAGGGGAGTGGGGCCATTGCCTGGCGGAGCAGCAGCCTCCTTCCCTCTCCTTGAGATGGTAAAATACCAGGATTTGGTGAGGACCTGCTGTGGGTGTTGTGCTAGCCGCTCCTTTCTAGCAGGGCTGGGAAAGAATTTTTCCCTCACCACCAAATTGGCCAAGGTGGAGTGGGGTTTTTTGCCTTCCCCACAGTGGGTTCAGGGCTTTGTTATGGTGAGTAGGGAAGGGAGTTAGGCTATGATGTCACAACTCATTATATAAGTGTGGGGGCGGATGTCCAGCACAGGTACTCCATAGGAAAGGGATCCAGTGACCAGATAAATGGCTTGGTGAAGGTCTTAAAAAGGATATGTTGGTTAAAGGAGTGGAACGTGGCAGGGAGGGTTCGGGGCTCCTATGACTAGTATGGCTGGGGGCCAACTTCCCCTTTCTTATAGCTCCCCCCCAACCCTTTGGGGGGCATGTTAATGTCCCAGCTGGGGATCAGGATGGAAAAAGGGGGGCTAGTGGAAGCCCCCCAAGTAGTTAATGAATGATCATGGAGTTACCTGCACTGTCCATTCTTATCTGCCAGGTAGTCCCATACATCTAATAATAAAGTTGAGGCCTGATTAAAACCATATCAGGTGTCTCCTGTCCTCCTTTCAGTATAGCCAGACAATCTATTAACTGCCCCAGTCAGCCAAAGGAGGGATTGGGCCATGGCATGGGGTCAGAGCCATGTGGGTGCTTAGGGTGCTGGAGTACCATAATTTAGCTTAGCTAGCAGTATGAGGGATTAGTGGAGAGTGGAAGCATTGTCTGTGCATGCACCCATTATATATTTGCAAGCCTAAATCACAGGTGCAGCTCTTGGGCTATAATGATGACAGAGGAATGTCTGTATAGCCACTTTGTGCCAAGCTGTTGGGTTGGGGAAGGGGGATGGGGAGGATTCCTTCCCTTCCTAATTCTTTTGGAATGTCCAAATATTGTCTATTTACTCAGACATTGTATGGGTAAAGATCAAAATAGAAAAAGGTAGGGGTGCTCCACTGGCCACGGGGGGAGGGAGGGAGAGCGAGCAAGCCAGCCCCACCGGCGCCAATCCAAAATGGGAAGAGGCAGCTCCTCCATCCAAAGGACAGGGAGTGGGGAGAGACCACTCCTTTGGCCGCAGGGGGCAAAGAAAGTGCCCTCCAAAAGCCACCAAATTTTTATTCTGGTGCACGCCCCCGTTTGAATTCCCATTTCTTCTCTTTAAGGTGTGTATGTGTGATTAACAAAACTGCTTTCTTCCTCGTAAATTGGCTGCCACAGAAAACAAATGAATTACTATATTGTGAAGGCAGCAGCATCGTTATTCTGTAGAAACAAAGGGAAGTTGAGAAAATGGGTCATGAGGGAGAGAACATTGATCTAAAGCACAGATACCTCTTAGCCAATGGCAGTCCTGATACTGGGCTACCTGGGGCAGTATTCAACTCAGAGGAATACAAGTAAAAATATGTTTTCCTTCATCCCAATTCTGTGTGTCATTCACAGATGTTAACATAATGTAACACCTCTTCCAGATGAAGGGTCCAATGCATGAGTAGCTGCTCCCATGCCCTAGTCTGTGTTAAAACATATATACACATTCGAGAAGGGGACTGCAAAACAGAAGTAGCAAGTGTGCTTTGAGAAGCCCCAAACCCCAGCATAAGACAGAGCTTTATGGGCCCAATCCATGTTTGTGTAAATAATGTGTATGTACGCACACGTGTGCTGTATTTTTAAAAATGACTAGTGATTTTGGTTGCCTCTGTTCTTGAATGCTCAATCTGAAACACAATGAGGGTTCTGATTTTCAAAAGTGCTGAGAATCCACCCTCTGAATATCAGGGTTCTTTAAGGTATCTTGGGGTAGGCACCCAAAGTTTCTTTTTAAAAAAGATATCTATGGATTTGTATACCTATACACGTGTGCACACACCATTTTGCGTAGTCATATTTCTGTGTGTAATTGATCAAGAATTTTCAATTCAAAAAGTGTCCGCTAAGGTATACATTTCTATTTCTGTAGCAGCTTTTTTTATGTGTACAGAATAATTAATTTTATACACTAATATTTGCTTGTCAAAAACCTGACTAGTTAATATATCCATTTGCTATTGATTTTAGTCGTTTTTCCTGCCCCATTTTCATATGATAGTTTGTCGATTTTTCAATGGCATATTATAATAATCCATTTTTGTAAAGTGTGTTGAGGTGCTCAGATGAAGTGCAAAATGCGATATTATGAGGATTACCTAAGAAATCATGAATATAAATAGAACAAACTCAGTGAAGTGAAATATAAGACAAAATATAAACCTGCAAGAAGATATTAATTTAACAGATGGGGGAAGATGCATCCTTTTACATCAGTGACAAAAATACAATTGACTTCAATGGTGCAGAATTGAGCCCTTAGTTAATGGTAAATAGTTACAATGTCTAGATTTATTTTAAAATGTGCTGGCCAGACATTTCCATAATGTTTCATGAAAGTGGTTCATTTCAACTCATAATATATAATCAAATGTAGTAATAATAATAGTTTGCACTTATATAGCAGCTTAAATTTTCAAATATAAACTAATTATTACTTACAATAGCCCTTTATGGTGGATAATGTATTACACTGCATCAGAGGGGTAGCCGTGTTAGTCTTAATCCGTAAAAAGCAACAGAGGGTCCTGTGGCACCTTTAAGACTAACAGAAGTATTGGAGCATAAGCTTTTGTGGGTGAATGCCCACTTCATCGGACGCAAGGAAGCTTTCGTGGGTGAATGCCCACTTCATCAGATGCAGGCTTGCGTCTGATGAAGTGGGCATTCATCCACGAAAGCTTATGCTCCAATACTTCTGTTAGTCTTAAAGGTGCCACAGGACCCTCTGTTGCATATTACACTGCTTTACTTTTAAAGTAATCAAGGCACAGAGAGGCTTAAATGAGTTCAGACTGAGTTATTGACAGTCTAACATTGCACCCATGGATACAATTTTCAAAAGCACCTAAGTGACTGAGGCATTTAGGCTTCTAAGTTCCTAAGACTCAGTGAAAGTCAGTGGGATTTAAGAGTGAGATTTCATGGATGTTTTCAAGAAATTTCATTTTCTGTTTCTGATAACACTATTGTGGCTGGGTTTTTGACACTCCAGGGGAACGTTTGCAAAAAATGAAAGGAAACAACACAATAAGCAATAGAAGATGTTCATTGAATTGTCTTTTTAAGTGAGGTAAACATTTCTCTTCATTTTCTGTTTGGGAGAAAAAAATCCTCTACACTTCAATAGTTTGTTTTAAACAAAATCTAAATTGTGTCAAACTTCTTGATGATGTCCTTTTAACTACACACATGGACTCTTTTATGAAACCTGTATATAATAAAAAAAATGTACAGGAATAGAAAAAAAATCTTTAGTATGAATATGAGGCCTGTATGTGAGTCTTATAATATATAATTTTTTAGATGCTGTAACAAAGCACCACATGCTCCCATAACTAGGATGGAGGGCAGAAAACTTGGAGTTTCTGCTTATTGCTTTCTTAACTTCTGTGCTTATTAGTACAAATAAACTATTTTAATTAAAAAAATCTTTAATAAAGAACAGAAGTATGAACTTGCAAACACACAATAGCACGGAGTACCTACTATAAGCCCCATCTATTGCTTTGGGTTTTATGTGCAGCTGTAATTGATTTTCAATATCCTGGTCTAACCATTCAGTGCCTTTAGCACCAACGATCTTTCTAAGCCAGAAGTGTCATGGTGTCTCAGAATCCTTATTGATTATTTGTTATTGTACTTTCACAGCAACAGTGAATGTAGGAAGTGAGCAAATCTTCACTGTGGTGCCTAAGCTATCTGGTATGGGGTGCAACCTTCTCTCCTGAGGTTGTATGTGTTTGCTTTTGTTTTTATTGATTATAGCATGACATCAGCTCCTGTCAGCGCAAGGATGTTGAGATACTGTATAGAACTGGCCAAAAAAAACCCCAGTATTTTACTGACATTTTGAAATTATTTTCAAGTGCTTGAAATTGACCCATTTTATGTTTTTAGAAATTTCTGAATTTTTTTTAAAAATTGTATTGAAAACATTCTCTTAAGCATTATGGAAATGGATCTCCAACATCATAGACTTACCAAAAACATGTTATTTAAGGAAACAAAAAAACCTCGATAACAATTTTGATAATATTTTGAGAATTGTGTTCTGTCTACAGAAAGCTGTTGCTCAGCACAGCTGAGAGCAGCAATTTCCATTATATTTTAATATCCCTTTTATATTTTTGTCAGACTGCTCATTAAAGTTTGTTAGATGTTTGGAAGCTGCTTTTTTTAATCTGTCTCCACCTGCACTCACTGTACTAAAAGGCAATGCAGGTGGTTTTGGTAATTATTGTTCTGTCTTCTAAAGAGGAAGAGGTAGGCAAGATAATGCGACATATATTATTTTTTCCTTCCTCTACCTCTACTGTCCTCCCTCATGAAGAATTTCCTAGTTCTCTAAGTTACTATACATAATCTGACTATACCCATCCCCTATTGGGACATTATTTATTGTATGATCCCTTTTGTCACATTTGTTTGTTATAGCAAAATAAAACACGAATACCATAACCTGCTTACATACTCAACATTCTAAAGTCTATATCATTTAACAACTTAAAAAAAAATTCTTAACTTGCTTCACAATTAAGTTATTTTCCTCTAGGTTTGGGAGGGTTTTTCTTTCATGCTTTCAGATCGTGGAATGCTTGACTTTGTAACTTTTAATGTTCTTTTAACTTAGGCTTTTTGGTTTTTGTTTAATGTAATATGCAGGAAGACTGCACTGGAACAGGTTTGTTCTGTAGATAGCCACTGCACTGTTAACACTTCAATACTGATTAATTTAGGCCTTCAGTAAGAGAGACCCAGATCAAGGCTAAGCAACCTCAGAATCCACAATACAAGCTGATCATGACTGTGGTCAGTAAATAATTCCCTTCATGGGCATTACTGCAAATAATATGCTTCTGTAATGTATTTAGTAGCTACAAAATACTACACCCTGAGGCAATTTACTGGCTGCTTGTATTTGTGTTTTACTGATGTATTTGATTATATTGCAGTTTGGCACAAAGGCAAGATAAAGGACCTACTACTTATACAAGCTGAGGGATGCCTAATTCCTTTAGCTCGGGTGGTAGAAAGTTGTCTTATTTTGGAGCTTCTAATTTTGGCTCTGGACATATGTGAGATATACCTAGTACTGTTGGGTGTAGCACATCAGTTCGTTACATTGGGGCGCTGGTGTGTCGAAGAACCCAGCTAATAACTATTTGATGTATTGAAACATTAGGATCGCTTACCTTTTAATGTTTTGGCCTAGTGAGTGTATTTGCAGGTGCTATTTTTATTAATACGTGTCTAATCCTTTTTAAATCTTACTAAATTCTTTGTCAATAACATCTTGTATACGGTACACCTGAAGTCCCCCCTCATGCACAACTTTCAACCTTATAATTTACAATTGTGGAACACTTTCTCTCCATTACACCCAGAAATAGGGTTTTCTCTTGGATGTATGGTTGAGGGAACACAAGACAAAGGCTAGAACTAACACAACAAGCAACAAATTGTAATTTATTTATAAAAAGCACCGGGGGCATCAGTTAAGTTAGTTAAAAATCATAATCCAAGTAGAACCTTTCCTTTGCTGTGTTTCAGAGACCAAGGTCACATTTTCTTTAGGATGAAGTGTTCTTGAATAATTTCGCAAATAGGTAAAAAGAACAGGAGTGCTTGTGGCACCTTAGAGACTAACACATTTATTTGAGTATAAGCTTTCGTGGGCAACAGCCCACTTCTTCGAATGTCAAATAGGTAAGACACTAATTGGGATTGCTTTCACATCAAGCCTAACCAGTGTCTCTCCCCCCCCCCCAATTTTATTATGTAAAGGTGTTTATTATGATAAATTATAGGAAATTCTTCTTTTCTGCTTATGTTTGAATTCTCAATTTTGTTTCTTTCAGCCAGGACACTGATAAAGTATTGGCAATTGTTCTAAATCACATGGGTTTTTGGAGATTGTCTTTTTGCAGCATCAGCCCCATAGAAACGTAGCTACTATCTACACCTTTACTTCTTAGTTTTACAAAAAGGGATGGTTTTCCACATCTATGGAAACAATCCATAGTGTCCTTTTTCTCCAGAGCTCAAGAATATGCAGCTGAAGAGGATATGAAGGCAGAAGTAGTTCCAAGAAGCATTAGTCTATTTTTAGGTATTTCTTATAGCAAAAGATGAAATGCCTGATCTTCAGTTACTATAGGCTGATACACAGCTTTAATTAAAGGGCTGTTAGGTGTGCAGTTACATTAGGGGATCAGAAAAGGTGATTTTCTTTGGCCATTTTTGAATCCACTCAAGCCTAAATCAGCCAGATACTATTAGGCAGTGTAAAAGATTTTACTCTCTCACTGATTCTAGTAAATAGACTCACAGTAATGAAATATTGATAAATAGGACCCCTAAGGTCTGTTAGAAACAAACAACAAAAATACATTGCTGAATTCTCTTAATTGGAGAGCCGAGAGATCTTTGCAGGCCTCACGTGTCCTGTGTACTTCATGAGTTTGAGAAGCAATGCTGAACTGGTTTTAACCGTAGCACATGCTCTTTCAGTGTATTGAAAACAAATTATGTCCTTTTGTGATGTTTTAGAAGTGCTGCAAAATATTATACCATCTCTACAGATAAGGAAAAGGCGTAACTGAGTGACTGAAACATGCCATTAGGGCTGTTTCATTTTTTAACCAATGATATCTCTTGACATTAATAATTGCAGTCATAAAAGCAGTTTTAGCTTATCTTTTGCTTCCACTTCCATCTGCCAGCACCCTGCTGTTAAGTTTCATGTGGAAAAGCAATTTGTACTCACAGCACATCTATTGCTTCATCAGTAAGAGTACACGTTAAAGACTAGACTCCTCTCAGAGTTTAGACAATTATACCTGGTGGTGCAAATAGTACAATAAAATCGATGCATAGCCTATCCATGCTGTCTTCATTTTGGCCTCAAGACACTAACAATGAAATCCTTCTGTGAGACACTTGTGAAATGGAAGAGAACTGTGATTAATGATTGGAATGACCCTAAAACAAATTGCATGAGAGGAAAACATATTCATATTATGTTTTAAATGGTCCATCTCTTTACCAAGTTAATTGAAGCATTTTCACAACTACTGCGAGGTGGAATGTGATCGCACACATCACAAAGGAACTAAATGAACAACAACAGGGCTAGGAGCAAGTTGTCTGGCAGACAGGACCATTGACATTTGGGAGTATTAGTTCAATTTAATCCATGATGGCAATATCACTTTATCCCAGAATAACACTGAAATCATAGAATCATAGAATATCAGGGTTGGAAGGGACCTCAGGAGGTCATCTAGTCCAACCCCCTGTTCAAAGCAGGACCAATTCCCAACTAAATCATCCCTGCGAGGGCTTTGTCAAGCCTGACTTTAAAAACCTCTAAGGAAGGAGATTCCCCCACCTCCCTAGGTAACCCATTCCAGTGCTTCACCACCCTCCTAGTGAAAAAGTTTTTCCTAATATCCAACCTAAACCTCCCCCCACTGCAACTTGAGACCATTACTCCTTGTTCTGTTATCCCCCCTACCTATATGCTGTACATTGGAAAAATCTATCTAGTATTAAACTTGCATCAGTATTTCACTGTTGAGGATTCATTTTCATTACATGAGATATATTTATCGGACTACTTCATAAATATCACTGGCTACATATTTATCAGCATGTGAGCCAGAGCTACAGTGGGAACTACTGATATCATGGTAACTCAAGTATGCTAGGGTTGAGAACAAATTTAATTATACATTACATTACAAAATTAAGGTTGCAAAGTCAGGCCCTCAAAAGTTAGGGCATGCCAGAATTAAGGAAGCATGTGCAATCCTAATTCAGCCCCCTTGCATGTGACGCAGTCTGTAATTACATGATTGCATACTACTTTGTTCCACAGGACCCTGGCTCATTAGTGTGCAGGATGGACCTGCTCTGAGGACGAATCAGAGTTCTGTTGTGAATGAAGCTCTTGCTTGCAGGGCTGTGGATTTTCTTCACAGACTGAACAGTGTTTGCATGCCAAGAAAAAGAATTTGTAAGGTTATGTGCGGTCCTGTGCAAATAGCTGATTTTTTTTTTTTTTTTTTTTGGTTTGGTGGCCAAACTAAAAAATTTGGGTGGGGGAAGTTCAGGACCCAAAATATATATAAAAATAAAAGAGAAGCAAAATTTCAAATGAAAAGTCATTTTTAATCGAAAAATGTAAATGTTTCCTTTTGAAAATGTTGAAACCAAACATTTCAGCTTTTCAGAAATTTTTTCTTCTTTGCAAATTCACACAGTGTTTTGGTGGACCAGAACATTGTATTTTTCATCAAAACAAAGTCCTTTTAAAATTTCACTCATTTCACAATGTGTGGTAGTGCCATGTGGTGACTCCAGACATAACAGTATCTACACAGATCCTCAGATGGTGTAAAAGGGCATAGCGCCATTGATTTAAATACAGCTCTGCCCATTATACTGGCTGAGGATATATGGCCTTTATAACTTTCTTTAATAAAATAAAATAAGTTAGCTTGTAGGTGACACAAGTATGTCTGCTTTGTTGAATGTTCTAGAAAATGCATAACATTTGTCCATTCCTTCAAGTGATCACTGCCATTGCTCCTTTCACATCCTTTCCGGCTGCATACAGTGGGCACTTTGAAAAATATCAGCATTAATTATATTGTAGACTATGGACCTGAGTCTTCTCTCTCTTGTGTCAGTAAAAATCAGGAGTAACTCAGATGAAGTCAGTAGTGTTAGAGCAGTGTATAAAATGGGTGTAAATTAGAGGCGAATGCCCTTAGCACTGTATTTTTTACACTCAGAAAAGGAAATACTGCAAGTTCTGTTGTTAGTGTGGAAAGTAAATGTTAATTTACTTGTTTTTAGTGATAGCCATTATACTTTGCCTTACAAGTTCATATGGGGTCAAATCCAGAGGTCCTTATTCAATTTTACTTTAGTCAATTCCTGATGCAATCAACTGGACGGCAGGATTTGGCCCATAGCTAGTTTCCTTCAAGGTATAACTGTTTCCCTCAGAAATATTGCATAATTATTTTGAGTCTGTTAATAAAAGGCCAATGTTCATGTATTTGGCAGTGCCTACAAATATTGCCCCCTCTCCTCTTTCCAAAAGATGTAAAAGGTTTTTCAGCCAAAAGTTTACAACTACTAACCTTTGAATGTTTGGTATAATATTTAGCTGTAATTTCACTGTTACAATATCCTTGCATTTCTCTAAAGTAATCACGAAGTATAAAGACTCTGCTTTAGGTACCTGAATATATAGTTGTTTGCCATCTTCAGAATTTGTCTGTAAGCTTTGACAGTGTTCATCAAAGTCTCTCTCTCATACTGGTTAATACCTAACTGGTCCATTGCCACTGTCTGCCTCCCCCACCCCCTCCTGCCGTGTTCTTTGACATGTGTAGTGATGAAAATTACCTTGGCAGTCAGCTAGATGGTGAACTGAGTTCAGCATCATCTATGTAAGTAAATATTTCATGTACTTATAGTGATATGCTGCAGGCTTCCCAAATTACTTAAATGATCTTAGCCTAAACCAGTGGTTTTTAACCTGTGGTCCACAGGCCCCAAGGGGTGCGCAGAGTGTGTCTAAGATTTCCAAAGTGGTCCGCACCTCCATTTGAAAATGTTTAAGGGGCCACAAATGAAAAAAAGGTGGAAAACCACTGTCTTAAACATTCACTCATTTCAAAAGCCCCGATTCAATGACTCAAATAAATATTTCTGTTTGCATGCTTTGTGGATTGTTTTTAAGCTCATGTTTTTGTGGTGCCAAGTGAGGTAAGTGTAGAAGTGAGTATGTCTATGTTTGGTACAGATCATTATATGTATTATTAAACAGGTATAATTTTTCATACTGGTAAGTGCAGTTGTTGATACTCGACTGAACAGGGCAGTCTTACACATGGTTAAATGACTGGTGTTGTAATGATCAATGAATGCAATGTTCATTACTTGTGGATAGGTCAATTATTTCTTCATTGCATTGTTAAATTCATGGACAGCTTGGCATTTCTTTTCTGGCTCCAGGAGTATCTTGAAAATAATAGTGGGAGTAGATACAGGCTCTCAAGAACTTTTAACCGTTTTGCTAATTCTCTGATGGGTGAATTAAACGTATTTATTTACTGAAATTAGAAGAACTCCTTATATACTGGGGACCTGATTCTCCACAGCCTTGCAGTTTGTACAGTTATTTATCCCTCTGCAAAGAGAGTATAAAATGCTGCACTACCATACACCCACATGGCAGAGATGTAAATGACTACACAGGGGCAAAGCAGTGGAGAATTAAGACCTATGGACCCCAGATTTTAAAATGTATTTAGGCACCTAAGGAGGCAGATAGGCATCTAGAGGGATTTACAAAAGGTGCCTTACTCCCATGGGAGATCCCACTAGGTGCATGACTGCACCTTTAACAATCTGGCCCTACATGCCTAGCATAATCCTGCTGTCTAGGATAATTTGCATAAGGCTTGCATCTCTTTGGCTTCCTTGGCTCATCCTTCTTACTCCGTAATATTTGTGGTAAATTTTGAATGGATTTAACCTTTTAAAATGGGAATTTCTAACACATTTTTCGCATTCTAATTTCCTAAGGGTTATGAACTTAGGGTACATAGATATTAGCAGTTCACACATTTTTGATCAGTTATTCCTCTAGAAACTTCTGAGCTATTTTCTGATTATTGTGTTGGAAAAGTCTTATTTGTATTTCTGCTTTCCTCAGCAAATTTGAGTAATTCTTATTCAGTGGCCTATTTTCTAATGGTTTCTTATGGACACTGATACCTTGCATAAAAATTAGTTAAATTGCAAGGAGACTCTATGTAGGATCATAAATTCTTGCAATCAGTTCAGCAAAAGAATGTTAAGGAGTTTGCACTCTAGGCTGCAATTTCAAAACTAATTTTTGTACAGAGCTGTGTACACTAAGTGACCCCTTCTGTGTACCCTGTGATGCAATATATATAGCTTGGTAAAGTGCCTCATGTGTCATATAGTTGCAAGAAGATTTTTAAATAATTCACAATCACCATCCAAAAGCAATTGTGGCATTCCATATTCTGCAACCTGATGCAGCGCACAACAGATTTCCATGTTTAAATAAGGATTTTTTTAAAGAGTCTTGGTTCTATCTATCTTCCCAAAATTTACAACATTCCTCCACTCTTCAAAGGAAGCACAAGTGTCCTTACATTCTCAATAGGGGGAAATAGAAGCATACACATTGGACTTGCAACAGGGTTGCAGGTAGTGACCTGAGAATGTCTGATTTCTTGGTTTGCTGGCTGTACTAAAAAATTGAAAATAGTCTTTATCTACAAAAACAACAAGGAGTCTGGTGGCACCTTAAAGACAGATTTATTTGGGCATAAGCTTTTGTGAGTAAAAACCTCACTTCTTCAGATGCATAGAGTGAAAGTTACAGATGCAGGCATTATATACTGACACATGGAGAGCAGGGAGTTACTTCGCAAGTGGAGAACCAGTGTTGACAGGGCCAATTCAATCAGGGTGGATGTAATCGACTCCCAATAATAGATGAGGAGGTGTCAATTCCAGGAAAGGAAAAGCTGCTTCTGTAATGAGCCAGCCACTCCCAGTCCCTATTCAAGCCCAGATTAATGGTGTTAAATTTGCAAATGAATTTTAGTTCTGCTGTTTCTCTTTGAAGTCTGTTTCTGAAGTTTTTTTGTTCAATGATAGTGACTTTTAAATCTGTAATAGAATGACCAGGGAGATTGAAGTGTTCACTTACCGGCTTAGGTATGTTACCATTCCTGATGTCCAATTTGTGTCCATTTATTCTTTTGCAGAGGGACTGTCCCTCACTCACACAGACCTTGGGAGGCAGGCCAGTCCTTGCTTACAGACAACCCCCCAACCTGAAGCAAATACTCACCAGCAACTCCACACCACACCACAGAAACACCAACCCAGGAACCAATCCCTGTAGCAAACCTTATTGCCTACTCTGTCCCCATATCTACTCTGGCGACACCCATCAGAGGACCCAACCACATCAGCCACACCATCAAGGGTTCATTCACCTGCACATCCACTAATGTTATATATGCCATCATGTGCCAGCAATGCCCCTCTGCCATGTACATTGGCCAAACCGGACAGTCCCTCCGCAAAAGAATAAATGGAGGAGAGATAGATTCAATGTTTGTAATGTTTGTAATGGCTCAGCCATTCCCAGTCCTTATTCAATCCTAAGGCTCTTACAACAGAAAAACTTCAAAAACAGACTCCAAGGAGAGACTGCTGAGCTGGAATTGATATGGAAACTAGATACAATCAATTTAGGATTGAATAAAGACTGGGAATGGCTGAGCCATTCCAAACATTGAATCTATCTCCCCTTGTAAGTATTCTCACACTTCTTATCAAACTGTCTGTACTGGGCTAGCTTGATTATCACTTCAAAAGTTTTTTTTCACTTACTTAATTGACCTCTCAGAGTTGGTAAGACAACTACCACCTGTTCATGCTCTCTCTATGTGTGTATATATATCTCCTCAATATATGTTCCATTCTATGCATCCGAAGAAGTGGGCTGTAGCCCACGAAAGCTTATGCTCTAATAAATTTGTTAGTCTCTAAGGTGCCACAAGTACTCCTGTTCCATTTAGAAAGTAGCAGAAAGCAATAAAATAGCATTGAGATGACCCAAATTTACCAGTACAGAATTAGCTGCAAATTAGACATAATTCTGTACATACCATCGTGTAGAGTAAGATTAAAGCCCCAGGACCTATATATGCACTCTTTGTTACAGAGTTTTATAAGATAGTTCCAGTGATTCAATAGAGATAAAGGACAAGTTTTTCTGTATCTGAATTGAGACACATATCTCATAAATGGGATCCTAAATGGAATTAAGGGGGTAGTAATATGGTGAATTTGAATAAACCTAAGAATGTAAAGAATCCCTTGTTACAAAATAATACAATTTTCAGTGTACAACTTGTAGATGAAAGTCTCTAGTCATTAACGGTGAATGTAAGAAGTAGAAGATAACAATGATTTTCTGTGCCAGATTGAACAAATCTCAGTGGAAATGGAAATATGAACAGAAATGTATTTAAATTCTTACTGAACGATATAGAAACAAGCACTCTCTCCAGGACATTGTGAAAACTAGATTATCCCCCACCCCCAATCCACATTCAGTGGTGTTTTACTAATACAGTTGTTTGTCCATATATGACTATGCTCTCTCTTTCAGTTATAGTTGCAAGTAAAAATTGGCCCAAGTTATAAAAGTCTGATCAAGATTTCAAGCCATACTCTTGTGTAATTTGACAGTGTTCTCTTTAAAAAGTCTGGTTTAGGACAGAGACTTGTCTGGATCTGAACTTCACAAGTCAACTCTGGAGTTTTATCAGAAGTTCAGCTTGCATGAACCATTTCAGGCCCATATCCATTAAGTCTGACTGCACCACACCTTATGGGACATTGTCTGGCTTGCCGGAGGTGGGGGTGGGGAGGAGGGGTATTTTGCTTTGAGGGGCAAGGGGGAGTGGCTCAGATGCTTCTGTAAATGCAGAGTGGGTCAGCATGGCAATGCTGACTCACCCCCTAAAGATTGGAATAGCAGGGACTTGGTAAAGGGTAAGCCTGGTGGGAGAAGGCCCTTTTCCTCCGACTAGGCAGAGCAGCACAAACTCCCACCCCGTGGAAGTGCCAAAATACCAGATTTGGTCAGGACCTGCTGTGAACGTCATGCTAGCTGCTCCTTTCTAGTGGGAAGGAATTTTTTCCTCATTTCCAGATCCAAGCTGGAGAGGGTATTTTTCACCTTCCCCAAAGAGGGTTCAGGGAGGGCTTTGTTATGGTGAGTAGGGAAGGGTGTTAGGCTATGATGTCACAACTCATTATGTAAGTATGGGGCAGATGCCATGGGCAGGTACTCCATAGGGAAGGGATACATGACTGGAAAATTGCTTGGTAAAGGACTTAAAAAGAAGGTGTTGGTTAAAGGAGTGTAATGGTGGCAGGGGGAGGGAGGGTTCAGAGCAGGGAGCCAATCCCCCTTCTTTTTTAACCTCCCCCCCCCTTAACCCTTATTTGAGGGGGGTGGCTGGTAAGGTCCCATCAATGGGTTGGCTGGAGGACCAGGATGGAAAAAAGTGGGTCTGGCAGAGGCCCCCAGGTTACGGTGACCAGATGTCCCCATTTTATAGGGACAGTCCTGATATTTGGGGCTTTGTCTTGTATGGGCACCTATTACACTTCCTCCACCCATCCCGATTTTTCATGCTTACTATCTGGTCACCCTACCCCAGGTAGACATTGAAATAATCATGGAGTTACCTGCACTGTCAACTTTTTATCTGCCAGGTAGTCCCAGACATCTAATAATAAAGTTGTAGCCTGATTAAACCATATCCAGTGTCTCCTGTCCTCCTCCTGGTATAGACAAACAATGAATTCTGAACAGAATCCAAAAATGGTATTATAAGCTAAAATGTCTGCCGATAGTGCAGTTATGTTGAAGACAATGGAGCTATGCTGATGTACACCAGCTGAAGATCTGATCCATTATATTTTAAAAGCATTACTGTACTATGCCCTATAGTGAAATGTTTTCTCTTTGGAATGAGAATGTTACAATGGATTAATAATTTAATGTCATTTTTGTTGAAGTAATAGTTTACAGATATGTAAATTACTATTAATATCTAAATTATAGAATTAATTAACTATAAACTCTGACAGAGATAGTAAACATTCTTCAGTGAACACATTATTCAGTGAATTGTGCCAGTATTTGTCAACCAAATTCATAAAGAATAATTCTGTGAAGTCTTTGACTAGCTCTCTTCAAAGAATAATTTATTCAGTGAATAATTTCCTGCAGTATTCAAGCTGATGTACTTGCTGTCTTGAGGAAAGTAAAGGCGTTAACACTGAATGGAAGAGAAATGGAAAATGAGGCTATGAAGACTCTAATGAAGGAAATGTTTTTGAAACTCACATGCATGTAGTCACTGTATTTTCAAGACTAGTTTGCAGGAAAGATATATGCGTAAGAGAATTAGGTAAACGATATATACACGTGTACTCTACCATCTTGTATTGTAACAATGAGAGCTGAACCACTACTTTGCATCAACATTTTTAACAGAAAACACAATTTGCACAAAATAGACATTTTCCATGGAGAAATTTAGATTTTTGCAAAAAAATTTAAATATTTTATTTTGGATCAGGTCAACCAAAATCAAAACATTTAAATTTACTTGAATTGAAATGTTTTGTTTCTGATCAGCTCACTGCCGTACCACTTCATGGGAGTTGTAGTGTGAGTACCTCATGTCCCCATCTTCTTTGGGATGGGCTCTTTGGCTTGACTACATGTCCTATGCTGCTCTGTGGTTATGCTCTATTTTAAACTGCTGTGGGGCATCATGGCCACAATGGATCATAGGAGATGTAGTCCAGCCAGAGAGCCTGGCCCATAGGGGCGAATAGGGGTATGAAACACCCAAACTACAACTCCAATGAGACACCATGGCGATTCGAGGGGTGGCATAATGAATTAATGTTGAATCAAACTGAAATAAAACATTTTGATTCCATTCAACAATCCAAAATTAAATATTTTGACATTTCTGAATCGAAAATGTTCTGAACTTTACATTTCATGAAATATTCTGATATTTCAAGTTTTTGTCCCAATTTGGGTTTAAAACATATTTCAAATTATTAGAATTTCCTACCAGATGGAAATTCCAATTTTCAACCAGTTCCTGTAAGAATGGTCCCTGAATGCCTAAACCCTATGCCTGTTGTTTCAGACAAAGGTGAACAGAAAGTCCCATGATTCACATATAGTTGAGAAATGCCACATGTTTTTGATAGGAAAATCCCCTTGCCCCTGCAGAGATTAACTGATTTCTTGATGCATTAGTCTTGATTACCTCATTTTAATGTGTACAACAGCAAATATTTATTGGTCATAAAATTATCCATCCTTTAAAAAAGATTAGCCATAGTATAAACATGTGAATATGCCTGTATACTGTGTTCACTATGATTACAAGGAAATTACAAGCTTTTTGTATTAAAGCAGGTATTTGATCATCAAACAAAAATAATATATTAAAAAGTAGAGAGCATAATCAACTGTTTATTTTCACTTGATGAATGGCATGGTGGATTTTGTTAAGGTTCTTTTTGATTCACTGACACTGCCCATATTCTAAAATGTCTCTACCACAAATTACTCATTACATGGCTATGGGCAATGCAAGTTAATTTATCAGTATCAATTGCTAACGTAAAGCATGCACGTCTAACAAGACATACTGTATAAACAATTCTATTTGTATTTCCATTACTTCAGCTTCTTAAGAAAAAGGTATCACTAACCCCTGGATGTCAGTAGTGAATTTGTATGATAGCTACTGTAGAGAATTTTATTTATATATTAGAATGTGTATATATATATATATATATATATATATATATATATATATATATATATATATATATATATTCTATTCACCTGGACTGAAACAAGTATTTCCATAGACATGAATAGGAGTGCCCCGTGAGATTAAAGGGCAGAATTGAGCCTAAAAGTTATGGAATTACAGGCAATATATTATGGGAAAATTACTGTATTCTTCTGGTGTTGTAAAAGGTGCCAAGCCAAAGATTGTGTATCAGCAGTTCCCAAAAAATTCAGTAATGCCATATTTACAGTTTTTGTTATCACTGAAATGACCTCACTGGGTGGTTTATTAGAAAATTTCATTTGTGTGCAGGGTTCTAGCCTTTTGAGAAGGAAGATGACTTTATAGACCATCCTAATATCTACAGTGATCTAAACATAGCATTAACTTTATGATTTGCATTTGTTCTTTTCCTGTGTACTACTGATGGAGCACGGAAGACTCTCTCATCACATTTGATCCGGAAATATGATCGACTGTGGTTGTTTCAAGAGCTTTAATCAAATACATATTTTCCTACATAGTTATTGATACAAATATTCAAATTTAAATGTACTTTCATAGGCTATTAAACTAGGGAATATTGATTAATCTCATGTAATAATGATTTTATGTTAATTCCCCAAAATGAGTCTTTGGTTGTTTGTTTTTTTTTTAATGACTCTATATTATATTAGCAGTCAGGTCATTTTTACTACCAATTTCAAGTTTGAAATTAAAAACTATTAATTTTGTAATGACTGCTGTATACTTGTTGCTCCCATATTAGCAAATGTAACGACTGAAATGGAAAAGCAAAGGAACTGATTACATTGATGTGTTTGGGTCAGTAATAGTTAAAAAATAAAAAAATAAACATCAGTGCAATTAATTGCTTTAGACAATTGCTCAGTTTTATACAGCAATATTTTAAATGGATGTCTGTCAATATATAAAGTAGTAATTGGGGAAAAATCAAACTACAGAACATTTGGCAGAAAGGTAAAATGAATGTAAATGGTACTAAAATATTGTAGTGGTGTGGGAAGCATAGCTAACCATTCTGTTTTTTAGTTATTAAAAACTCTGGGCTAGGATGCAACAGATGTAAATCAGCATAGCTCCATTGACACTATGTCAATTAACACAAGTTGTGAATTTGTCCTCATTATTTTCAAAGTGAACAAAAAGGTGATTTAAAGTGCATGTAACTCCCTTGTTTTCTGTGAATGAAAAGTATGCTGGCATTGTGTAATATGTGCCATTTTCCTACTTAATGGTTATGTGGCTGCATAGGAACACTTAACGTGGGGTTGATGGAACTCATTAGACTACAAGAAACTCCCTTGTGCTGCCTACAAGTCAATTAAGCCTTGAGGGCAAATTACCTTAGGTGTGGTTAGCTGAGTCTTTTTCTCAGGTTACAGCAGAATATTCCCAGTATATTTTGGGGATGGAGGAGAGCATTTCTGTAGCAAAAGCTAAACCTCATGATAATCATTTCTCTAGGTCCCAAGCCAAAAGGAGCAAGAAAAACCTTGGCTCAAAATAATTGCTTCAGCTTCTGCTTCTTCTGCTGAATTTAGCTTATATTAACAAAAATGATCCATTAGCTCTTGCTAACGATCAGGACCATGCAGTCCAGACCAGTAAATTGAACAGTACTCTATATTTAACATCTTTGACAGCATGTAATGTGGGCTCAGTTAAAATGTTCATTCTAGCAATATTCGCTATGCATATAATGGAAGATACCACCAGGGCCGCCCAGAGGATTCAGGGGGCCTGGGGCAAAGCAATTTCAGGGGCCCCTTCCATAAAAAAAGTTGCAATACTATAGTAACATGTATCTGGAAATGTAAAAAATAACCAGTGAAATACATTCAAAAATTAATTTTTAATATTTGAAAATACACAAAATACATTATTGAAAAACATTAAATGCTTTAATAGTATGTATACATTTGCAATTACATAATGGGCTGTCGCTGGGTGATGGTGATGGTTGGTGCCAATGGGCTGTCGCTGCCCGGGGGTGGTGCTGCTGTTGCCCAGGGCTGGGTAGGGAGCTGGGCTCTGGATCGAGGGGTGCCCGGCTCACGGGCTGGGCTCAGAGCTGGGGGTCAGGGCTCTGGGGGGATAGGGTCAGGGAGTGCCTGGCTCGGAGGGCTGGGCTCAGAGCTGGGGGTCAGGGCTGTGGGGTGATGGGGATGGGGTTGGGGGGTGTCTGGCTCAGAGGGGCTGGGTTCGGAGCTGGGGGTCAGGGCTGGGGGGGGGGTGTCCAGCTCAGAGGGGCTGGGCTTGGAGCTGGGGGTCAGGGCTGAGGGGGGTCGGGGGGGGGGTCCGGCTCGGAGCTGGGGGTCAGGGCTGGGGGTTGGGGGGGAAGTCGGGGGGGGTCTGGCTCAGAGGGGCTTACCATGCTGCTTACTCCTGCCTCCCCCTCTCCCGGAGCCTCAGCGCGCCACATCCAAGAGTGGCCCAGAACAGCGCTGCAGTGGTGTGGCTCCACGGGACCTGAGCTCCCGCCACTCGGCCTGGAGCTCAGAGCCCCACTCCCTTACCACACGGCTCTGAGCGGGAGGAGCTCAGGCCATGCGGCTGCAGCGCTGTCCGGGGCCGCTCCAGGACGCGGTGCGCTGAGGCGCCGGTGGATGGGGAAAGGTAGGGGCGGGGGGGAGCCTCCGACATTCTCATGGGGGCCCCTGCGGGGCCTGGGGCAAATTGCCCCATTTGCCCCCCCACCCCCCACCCCCACGGGCGGCCCTGGATACCACTAGAACCAGCAATACCTCTAGAACCAGAATAACATTTGTTGTGTGTGCTTCCTGTACCAACATGATCAACATCAGGTCATGCCTTTAAGGAAAATCCCATTACATTAATTTTTTTCAGTAAGAGACTTATAAAGAACCATACAAATGCTGCTTCCCTGTGTATACTTCACAGAATACTGTATATGATAAAAAATTTCAGACATAGGTGCCCAAATTTAGGCACTTAATTTTCAACTATACTTATACAGAACACTTCAGTATTGTGTAAATAAGCAGAATATACACAGATGTGGTTATTTCCAGTATATACTACAGTAAAATGGCTTCCTAGCCACTACAACATGCAACATTGCTGAATATGCATGATATTAAGTGATTTAATGATTCCATATAATGGTCATGATTCTGATCTCACCTATGCTACTGAAGACAGTGGAGTTACACTAGTGTGAAACCCGCATGATATCAGAATCAGGCCCAGCATGTTTATTGAGCACAGCACAATAGTACAAAAAGATCAGGTGTTATTTCATTATTTTGAACAGTGTTTTTGCAAAAGGTCACCTAAGCCTTGGAGTTCAGATATCAGGTTGCTCTTTTGCTGGACACTTTGTTCTTGTTACTTCATTCACAGTCATGATTCTTGGTAACAAATGGTTCTATTCTAGCTATAGCTGTTGCAGTCCTTGTGTTATGCATGTCTTTGTAGTGAAAGTGTGCCACAGGCCTGCTTTTCATATATAGGACATCACCAGGCTGGGCCATGCTCCTACCACCTGATGACATGCCAAAGCTTGAAAGTGGGTATGCAACATGCTCCATGTTTTAGTGCTGTACATGCCCCATTTTTCAACATACCGCAAAATGCCTCTCACATTGTGCATTAGCAATTTGTTTTTGTTCTTCCACATGAGATGAGTCTTAAACTGTATGAAGAAAACTACACCTATTTTTGCTCATCTCTAAAAAATTATAGCAAACCATTTTTCACATATTGGATCTTATTCATGCTGAGTGGTGTTGCTTATCCTTTTGAGATTTTATAGTGGTCATATGTTCTTATAAGTTCTAAACTGGACATGGTTTTGTATTTGGTCCTTTCCTCAGGAATACATGAAATGAAATCCTTTACACATAACTTGATTATGGGAATTTCTGAACTATCTACCTCCTGGACAAGCAGAAACAGGTAACTAAGAGCAGAACAGGATTGATGGATGGAAGGAGTGGGAAGCAAACTGACACATTTTTAGTGGTAAATGTAAACTCTTGTTAACTGTCCTATGAAATGTGCCCTGCAAGGTTGCAATTTTGCCCTGATGTGCAAATGACAAATACAATGAGAAAAGATTTGCATAGAATATGTGCTACATGGGGTTTGGAGAGCTTTCAGTGTAATGACAAGTATTATGGTCCATTCTAGACCATTCACTCTATCTGCTCAGCTCTAATTATGAACTGAATTACCCTTTGGAATATTTTGGGTACATGTATCTTCTGGCATCGCCTGCATGTGTTTTCCTACCCACTTTTTGTCTAATTACCATTTCAAATACAATAGTTTAGCTTGCTTTCTGAATAAGAGACACAAACCTCCCATTGATATGAGAGAGAAATAGACCTGTAAATCTCTGATAGACTTCTAAACCATCAATATTGCCTGTCACCTTTACAGAGTACTTTTGACTTTTACTTATTCCACCTCAAAGATCTTTTAAAACTTGGACCAGAAGTGTGCTGAGTTCTAGGGGGAATATACCTTGGAGAAGTGCTGCCATGTCTCCTGGCCAAAACAAGCACCATCTCCAACTGCACAACCCCCCAACATAGTTGGTACAGAGGGATTTTTATAGGCAGTGGCGTCCACTTTTCTTCCCTCCTTCCAGTGTCCTAGCTTCATGGCCTGTATGCACATCTACAGTAGAACCTCAGAGTTACAAATATCTTGGGACTGGAGTTGTTAACTCTGAAATGTTCGTAACTCTGAACAAAACATTATGGTTGTTCTTTCAGAAGTTCACAACTAAACATTGCCTTAATATAACTTTGAAACGTTACTATGCAGAAGAAAAATGCTGCTTTTAACCATCTTAATTTAAATGAAACAAGCACAGAAAAAGTTTCCTTAACTGGTCAAATCTTTTTTTTAACTTTCCCTTTGTTATTTTTAGTAGTTTACATTTAACACTATACTCTACTTGCTGCTGCTTTTTTTTTTTGGTCTCTGCTGTCTGTGTATTTTCAATTCCAAATGAGGTGTGTAGTTGACTGGTCAGTACATCACTTTGGTGTTCTACTGTAACACCATTTGGAATGAATGTGAGTTGCACATGGAAAGAAAAATAAACTTTCATATTTAGTTAGTGAGCCCCCCCCCCCCCCCAAAAGCCTTTGAAACCATTTTCCAATGCTTTAATATTAATAAATAAATAATATCTAGCTCTTAAATAGAGCTTTTCAGCAGTAGATCGCAAATTGTTTTACAAAGGTGTAAATATCATTATCCCAATTTTACAGATGAGGAGACTGAGGCTCAGGGAGGTGAAGTGACTTGACTAAGGTCACCCAGCAGGCCACTGGCAACACCAGGAATTCAACCCATTTCTCCCAGTGCAGTGCACTATCCACTAGGCTACACTCTTGCCTCTGCTATATTTTATCATGTCATGTGAACAACAAAACACAAATATTATCTTACTTCACAGTGTGTATGCCCAGTTTCAGCTCAATGCAAATTAAAATGGCTGACTTTTATAAACCCTTGAAAAATTGAGTTTATATTGGAAATGCCAGTGGCCGCTAACCTATAACAATGCTGCTGCTGAGTGCCAGGACTGGCTCTATGCACCAGCAAACCAAGCATGTGCTTGGGGTGGCACATTTTCAGGGGCGGCATACCGGCCATCCTTTTTTTTTTTTTTTTTTTTTTGCTTGGGGTGGCAAAAGCCTAGAGCCGGCCCTGGCAGCAGCAGCACGTCATGCACGGGGGGAGCCCTGGGGCCACTGCGTTTCATTTTGGGGAGCAGCACCCTTACCTTGTGGCCTGGCCGGGCAGGCTCTGAGCGCGGGACACTCGGGCTGGGGGCCGCTCCGCGGGGCACACTGAGCCGCCTGCAGGTGCCACAGGGCAGCAGCCCCCCAGCGCCACATCCAGGGCTGGGCGAAGTGGCTCAAGCTGCCCAGGGGCTGTGGCAGGGTGGCCAGGAGTAGCAGCAGCAGGGCTATAGAGGGGACCGGTGCCCGGGGTGCTGCCGTGCGGGGCCCGCGTTCTATTCTCCGGGGCTCCGCTCCCTCTGCGGCTGCCCTGCCCTGGCTCCTCAGCCCCCTGCCGGAGCAGTCCCCCCGGCTCTGCCCTCCCGGGTCCTGGCCGGTCCTGGAGGCAGGAGCCCTGGCGGGAGCCTGGAGGGACCCCGGGCTGAGGCGCAGCCCGGGAGCCCTGCTGCTTACCCTTACCCTGCCAGTGCCGGACTGGCTGGAGGTGAGGGGGGAGCGGACGGAGTCAGCACTGGTGTGGGGGAGCCCAGGTCTGGGGCAGGTGGGGGTATAGGTGGTGAGGAGGGCACTGGTGGGGGGGTGAGAGCCCAGGGCTGGGGCGGCAGGGGGTGCAGGTGGTGAGGAGGGCACTGGTGGGGGAGGTGAGAGCCCAGGGCTGGGGCGGCAGGGGGTGCAGTTGGTGAGGAGGGCACTGGTGGGGGGGTGTGAGAGCCCAGGGCTGGGGCAACAGAGGGGTGTGGTGGGGGGCAACAAAAAACCTAGAGCCGGCCCTGCTGAGTGCTGTTATAATGTATCACTGGCATTCTGAGGCTCAAAGAGCCATTCCTCTAATGATATATGAAACTCACTCCGACAAGGTACAGTAAGCAGGGGCCCATTTTGCAAAGCAAAAAGTCCACTTTTCTTTAAAAGGAGTGGGGGAAAGCTGCTGAATATAACTATATAATGTATGCAAACTTCTGAGTAAACTACTGAGGTATGTTAGGAGCTTGTTGTAAAAAGGCTGGTTCAGGGGACATTTCTGGTCTGCAGATGTATCAATAAGTCTGTCAATGGTGTCATTTATTTTTCTGTTTTATTTCATTAGTCTTTCCCTAAAAATCCTTTCCCTCGTCCCTCTCATTTTTGACTATTTAGTATGTGGTGTTATTTGAATGAGGTTATAGAGCCACCGAATTTAAGGCCAGAAGGGACCACTAGATCATCTAGTCTGACCTTCTGAATAGCAGGAGGCGTAATTGTTTTGGGCATTTGTAGGGGTTTTGATTACATAAGGAATATAGGATTTGGACATTTGGGTTTAACGGTGCAGTTGTCTTCTGAGCAGGTATTTATGTAATATTACTCTGATTTATGTAATGGTTATCTGAAGCCTTGATCACTAATTTTTATATTAAAATCAAAAACATATTCAGAAAAGAGAGTTAGGAAATGTTATAGACTTATTTAGAGCTGGGTGAATACTGCAAGGAATGTATTTATGATCAGTTCAGTCAGATAAAACCCAGGAAATTTCATTGACTATCTCTGACCTGATTTCTGCAAAAAATTGAATAGTGAAATTGTCTTCACACACAGTTTTTTCAGAAAGAGAATGTGTCACAAATTCCCATGCAAAATGTATTTACATGATTGTTTGCACTGGAATTACTGAAGGCTCTTTCAAGTTTTGGGAGTCCAACTAATATGGGAATGCAAATTGTGTTACGTGACTCAGGTGACCTATAACACAAAGTGAATAGTTCAAAGGAATATTCCATTGCAAACAGAGATTGTGAGCAATCCCTAGCTGAAATATGTCCATGTAGAACCATTCAATGGATAATTTTGAATGGTGATCAAATTTGAAAAAAATGAAGTTTAATTGTTCACTGCATATTAATTGTTCAACCAGCTGTGAGCAACTTAAAGGCAGTGAGGTTAGGAATGAAGTGAAAACACAAGTAAATAGTAAAGATTAGTAAGAGATAATTGAATATAGAATAGACTCTTAGTGGTTTAGTTTTGCTATTTATTCACTCTTACGGGGGGGGGAGGGGGAAGGAGACTTAACCAGCTCTTCTGGACTTGTTCAGCACCAATGAGGTGCATCTGCAAGGCTTGTTCTGCCAGGATGGGGGTGAGCTTAAAAGGGAAAATGTGCTACAGGAGGGGGTTATGAACAGCTGCTCTGCCTCCAAGATTGCTGTCAATAAAGACAGGCCAGCCAAGAGGGAGTCAGTGGCAGGCTGCACTACTCCTGAAGTTGCACAGCCCAGCTACAAAGCAGTCTGCCCAAAGAGGAGGGGCTGGAGATAGACCCCATTAAAAGATAATAAACCCAGTGACAGACTAAGCCCAAAGGGCTGATAGCCAGGCCACCTTTGCCTTTCTTTGTTGTCATACAGATTCCCCTCTCCAATAAAGGAAAGAGAGGGGAGAGGATCTTACTTTTGGCTGTTTGTTTTACTTGGAGAACCCCACATGTGCTATGAACTGGGGGTGAAGGTCATTATAAATGACTGGACTCGAGGGAGCCCCTGGCCTCCCACACGAAGATTCAACAACAACTGTAATCTTTGCAGTTCTATTAAAGTGTGGTTTATTTTGAATATTAACTATATAAAAAAGGCACCTCCTTCCTCAATAAATCTGTTCTTTATATATCCAGATAAATATCTTTGTATTTCAACAACAAAAAATGAATATTTACTCCTCTTAGCCCTAGAGAACAACAGAGATAAGAATGTGAGCACTGCTGATTCTATTCCATCTTGCATATCAGCAACAGAATTGTTGACTGAATTTCTATCAGTTGCATCTGTGAAAACCCGTTCAAAACAGTGGGGTTGCACAGGTGTTACTAAGGGCAAAATTGGAAGACAGTAGTATTGCACAGGTATAGTGGAGGGCTCAATTTAGCTTGTAGAAATTTCATTTCTGGTGGCAACGTGCAAGAGAAAAAAAACTATTGGAATCTTTAAGCCTATGGGAAGATTGCAGGAGTGGTAATTAGGGGGAAAAAACAACTTTATATTTGTAAAATGAGGACATTTAATCCAGAAACTGCTAAGACAAAATAAACCTAGAACTTCATAGTCTTATTTTTACAGAGTTACTTTGCAGAGTAGAACCTCACTTTAATTCCCTCCACAAATGTAATGTTGTTCTTTAGGAGTACGTCAGCATGAATTTGACTGTATTTTCGTGTACTATTGAAATTCTTTAGGGATCCTAAAGATAGCTTGCAACATTTAGTGGGGGAGTGAGGTGTGGAACATTTAAGAAACTCTTTTACTTCAGAGCATTGGAAGAGATGTTTAGATTAAATATTCCAAGAAACTCAGACTTCTTTAGACTGAAAAGCTCTCCAAAACAAAATGAGCCTAGAAGGCAAGTTTCTGCCACAGCTTAATCTCTAAAGAACCATTCAAAACCAGCCTTAGTTTAAATCCTTTCGTGCCTATGTGGCACCTAGGGCAGTGAACAGATTTCCCAGCCCTTTTTCCTCTGTTCAGTTTCAGACATCTAGTTAGCACCACAGTTTGCCAACTTTCAGTCTGTTTTCCCCTAAACTACACCTGGAGGGATCTTAACAATCTTTCTCTCTCCCTCTCTTTGACCTTTAGGTCCTGCTTTGCAGAGTGCCTCTAATAATATGCAGGCTGCAATTCTCAATGTGTCAGGAACCAAATATTTTTATAATGTACATTATAAACTAAAACTTCACTATCAGCATCAAACAAGCTGTTCACATGCACTATTAAACAGGCAACTATAATTAAACTATTGGGAGTTTCATATTAGGGATGCACTGCACTGACTGACAGTGATATGAACTCTGCTGAACAAATCTCTGCAAACTCTTACTCTCATTGCCCTTTGCCCGCGAGGCTCCTAATAGAAAGCAAATTGAAAACAGTGCTACTGAGCCATCAGAAAATGTCCCAAGTATTAGAGGCACCCAAGCTGTATCCATTGCACTCTAAGTCAGCAAACATTTAAAATACATCAGTCTCCAGATTTCATTCTGAACAGCATTTTTGGAGAGCTTGTGATCTTGGAGTCCACATTCGGCAGAATGAGGACCCAAACCAGTTCTTGTTGTAGATAATTGGGCTTTTGCTAATGACTTTAGTGGGAGTAGGACTAGGCACCCTGGGTTTGGTGCAAACCCCATTGGGGATATGATTGCTCTCTTTAAATATATCAGAGGGATAAATACCAGGGAGGGAGAGGAATTATTCCAGCTTAGTACTAATGTGGACACGAGAACGAATGGATATAAACTGGCAGTGGGGAAGTTTAGGCTTGAAATTAGACGAAGGTTTCTGACCGTCAGAGGGGTGAAATATTGGAACGGCCTTCCGAGGGAAACGGTGGGGGCGAGGGACCTGTCTGGTTTTAAGATTAAATTAGATAAGTTTATGGAGGGAATGGTTTAATGGAAAAACATAATTGGTGGGGAACACCAAGCAATAGCAGGTAAATAGTATAATGACTAACAAGGGTCAGGCTGGAGACTCTTGCCTACATGCTCGGGGTCTTACTGATCGCCATATTTGGGGTCGGGAAGGAATTTTCCTCCAGGATAGATTGGCTGAGGCCCTGGAGGTTTTTCGCCTTCCTCCGCAGCATGGGGCAGGGATCGCTAGCAGGAGGGTTCTCTGCAAATTGAAGTCACCGAGACACAGGATTTGGGACTTCATCAGCAGAGTCAAGGGAAGGGTAGGGACGGTTATGTGGCCTGCAGCATGCAGGGGGTCAGACCAGATGATCATAATGGTCCCTTCTGACCTTAAAGTCTATGAGTCTATGAGTCTATGAGAAGTCATTGGGAAAACTCCCACTGGCTTCCATAAATTTTGCCCTAAGAGAGGAAAGGCAGAAAGAAACGGAGGTGTGGGATTAACTAAAGCCAATTCACAAAGAGATTTAAGCATTGCAGCACTTAACTTTTTGGCCCCTTGAAAAATCATTGGTACACCATTGGTACACAAAGCCTGAGTTAGGTGCAAATGAATTGGGGAGGGGAGAGGCACCTAAGAATGGGATCCATGAAACCCAGCACATTAGGTTGGGAGCCGCCAAAGCTAGCCAATGATAGATTCCAACAACTCTCTCATGGAGTTAGTTGCATGGGCTGTGGGGAGGTACCTGTCTCTGCTTGCAGTCTGGAGCCAGGAACCCCTCTCCTGGAGTTCAGTGGCTTTAGTGTGAGAATGAGTTAGGTGCCTGCCTCATTCTCACACAAAACAGTGGGAGGAGGGGGTTGTGCTGCTCAATTTGTAGCTTTTATCCTAGTGGTTAAAGCACTCACCTGGGATGTAAGGCACCTAAGTTCAATGCCCCCTTCTGCTAGAGGGGGAGAAAGAATTGGACAGGGGTCACCGACCCATTAGGAGAGTGCTCTAACCTCTGAGATATGGGATGTTCTCATGTGGCACTCCCTCAGGCTGTCCTGTAGAAGCTGTTGCACTTTGGGTAACTGCCTGAAGAGTCATTGGGCCAGAGAGAGAGAGAGAGAGAGTGTAACAGGGTATGAGAATGATTCTGTCATCCAGTGATCAGGGCACCCACCTGGGAGGTAGAAGACCCTGACTCCAAACCCCCTGTTGCAATGACTATTCAGTTATTTATACATAGTTGAACAGCTTGTAAAGGAGATACAGAGGGAGCGCCACATTGGAATATCCTTTAGCCCTGTGATTAGAACACTCTCCTGATGGGTGGGAGACCCCTGTTAAAACTCCTGCTCAGGAAGAGAGCGGAATTCAACCTGGCTCTCTCTCATCCCATGTGAGTGCTCTAACCACTGGGCTGAAAATTAAAAAGTGGGGGGCACCACCACCTCCTTTTCTGGCCTGATTTTGAAAACGACCTGATCTGGCTGTCAATCTCTGAGTAAGTCTACTGGATTGGGCCCCAGGAGTGAGAGAGGTTTTTCCTCTACCTATCTTCCCTTGGTTTGTGGATTGCTCTGGGGCTTAGGCACCCAGATGCTTATCTCACACTTAAAGGGAGGCAGCAGTGTCCCTGCTCAGAGACAGAAACATAGGCACCTAGGGAACTTTTACCCAGAAAACTTAGCTGCCGAGTGAGATTGAGTGGGTTCAGAGGCAGGTGAATGGGAGTTTTGTGGATTGCAGTGGCATCTAAAACTGGGACTTTGGAGCCTAAGTACTTCTGTGGATCAGGGACTCAGTCTCCAAACATATCTTTGAAAGCATAGAAGATAGAGGTGGAAAAGACTTAGTGGACCATCTAGCCGTTTTCCCAACCAGTGCAGGGTTGCTTCTGCAATATATTCTCCAGTGGTTTATGCAGTCTGGATTTAAAGATTTTGGAGCTCTTTTCCCCATGAGAAACAGAGTATGGCAGACTGCAAATCTTGTGAAGTTTTTCTTTGTTTTGTTAAGATAACCCACCTGGCAAGCAGGTTTTCTCCAGCAATTGCAGCTCCATTGAATATGTGATATTGCCCCATAAATTGTCATGTCTAAGTCATGGACAGCAACATTATTCGTCCCAGGAAGTGCACAAAGAAAAGCAGCACAGCAATCATGAAGATACCGAGCTTTCTCTGTTAAATTTGCCAGGGATGATTGGATTTATTAGTCTGCATGTGTCTTTCACTGATACATCATGCTGAATGCTGTAGGCAAACATATACTAATTGGAAGAACAAATAGAAAACCCTAAGGATGCTCATGCTTAATGACACTGCCCATATTCTAAAATGTCTCTACCACAAATTACTCATTACATAGCTATCGGCAATGCAAGTTAATTTATCAGTATCAATTGCTAAGTTAAAGTATGAACTTCTAACAAGACACACTGTACAGTACCTAGCTAGGAAAGTTTCCAACAGCTCAGATTTTAAACAAGAGAGTGAGAGAGAAACAGGCCAGGCCAGTTCAGGGAGAAGAAAGTAACAATATATAATGTATTGTAAGGTTAATGATCTAATGGATGGTGATGAATTAATTAACTTTTAATTAGTTCTACTTTGGTACTGTATTAGAACCAAATTATTGCTGAAGAGGACTAAATGTTCAAGCTCAAATCCTCACAGGAGCATCAAGTTAGAAGCAAAAACCTGGCTTCAGAACAAAGACGAATTGAATAGAAACGTATCTGGTTGTTGCTTGTAATGATTTCAAGCCAGATAATTGCTTTTGAAGCCAAGCTTGAACAAAAGAAAGGGAAAATCAAATATGAGAAGGCAGCAAATTCCCAAACCTTTTTTGGCAGTGGGGACTTTGTTATCTTGTCACATTGTCAGTTGTGTATTAGCTTGTTTTCATCAACTGATAAATCTGACAGACAGACCTGGATGAAGTACCTGTGAGTTGTGCTGGTCTAAAGAGGAAATGTGGATGTTTTAGTTAACCCTATTACTGTACTGGGACACTCAAAAATTACTGACCTGAACACAACAGTCAAATGAATACAACACTCTCTGGTAAAGTTAAGTGTAGATCACGTTAACTATCTAAACCAGGGGTGGGCAAACTTTTTGGCCTGAGGGCCAATCGGAGTATGGAAATTGTATGATGGGCCATGAATACTCACCAGATTGGTGGTAGAGGTGAGGGAGGGGGTGAAGGCTCCGGCTGGGGGTGCGGGCTCTGGGATGGGGCCAGGGATGAGGGGTTTGGGGTGCAGGAGGGTGCTCTGGGCTGGAACCACTGGGTTCAGAGGGT
Source organism: Chrysemys picta bellii (assembly GCF_011386835.1). Taxonomy (NCBI): domain Eukaryota; kingdom Metazoa; phylum Chordata; order Testudines; family Emydidae; genus Chrysemys; species Chrysemys picta. The sequence continues at coordinate 52,105,531 of NC_088794.1, read as the reverse complement.
GGGAGGGAGATCAGGGATGGGGCAGGCTGTTGAGGCACGGGGGGGGGCAGACTCTGGAGTGGGGCTGGGGATGAGGGGCTTGGGGTACAGGAGTGGACTCTGGGCTGGGATCGAAGGGTTCGGAGGGTGGGAGGGGGAATCAAGGCTGTGGCAGGAGGTTGGAGTGCGGGGGAGGCTCAGGGTTCAGGCTCCAGGTGGCACTTACTGCAAGCAGTCCCGGAAGCATGTCCCCCTTCTGGCTCCGAAGTGCAGCCGGGCGGCTCTGTTAGATACCCCATCTGCAGGCGCCGCCCCCGCAGCTCCCATTGGCCATGGTTCCCAGCCAATGGGAGCTGCGGGGGTGGTCCCTGCAAACTGGGCAGCATGCAGAGCCACCTGGCCACACCTCCATGTACTATGTAGGAGCCAGAGGGGGGTCATGCCAGCTGCTTCCTGGGAGCCGTGCAGAGCGGGGTAAGCCCCCGACCCTGCTCCCCACCTGGATCACCAGAGTGGGGCAACTCCCCGACCCTGGCAGGAGCTGAGGGCCGGATGTGGCCCGTGGGCCGTAATTTGCCCACCCCTGATCTAAACAAACATGAGAGACCAAGTGGGTGTGGTCATATCTTTTATTGGAACAACTTCTATTGGTGAAAGAAACAAGCTTTCGCGCTTACATAGAGCTTTTCTTCTGACGTGGCTACAACACTGCATAAACAAACACGAACATTGGGGGTAGGAAACTTCCCCTCAACTGAACTAGCTTGCAGTAAGTGGTTCAATGCAATTCCAAAAGCTTTGGCTGCCCGTGCCCCAGAATTTATTAATGGAGACTACCCAGCACCTGCTACTTCTAATCCAACCCAACCCAACTCAAACTGCCAGAATCCACCTAGCCACCTGTTGTTAGAGCTAAATCAAATTTTTCAGATAAAACTTTTTACACTAAAAAATGCAGATATGGGTTGTCCAAAACATTGTGCGAATTCGTGCAAATTCACCAAATTTTCTTGGTTGGAGAGGAAAGAAAATCCAACATTCCAGAAATATTGAAACATTTTGTTTGGACATTTTCTAGACAAAACATTTTTATTCAGGTGAAATGACACATTTCGTTCTACCGCAAACAGTTTGTTTTTCAATTTTTTGGTTCAGCCAGCAAACCAAAAATCCATTATTCTCACAGGTCTATTTATTATTTATATTTGTTGTATCACAGCGGGTCCCTAGTCCTGCACCATGGTCCCACTGTGCTAGTCATTGTAAACAATATCATAAAACACGCTGCACAAATGAGCTTAGAAGCTAACAAATCTTTCTGGATGCAAAGGATCAGGGTCCATATGTGAACCCCGATGAGCCTATACTCTCAGCTGGCCCTCAACAGCAAGTCCCAGCCAAAGGACTCCTAACTTTGAACTTGGGTTGGGGATCCAGAAACTGGCATCTGCTACTAAACAGGTCCACAAAGGACACTTACCACAGGGGTGGGGGGGGGGACACCTGTGATTAATCTCTCTCACTCTCACACACACCACTTCCTTCTGCCAGTTATTAAAAAACTGACCCAATAGCCTGTTAAATTTGGAAAACATAAATTTGCTACCTCATAAGGTGCACTCCATCATCCCTGAATAAATTAAGGGAGGAATGGTTAATATTATAGTGGTTGATCACTGAACTCTCTAAGTCCTGGAAGTGCTTAGGCTGTGAATATGTAGGTGCCTTTCTGGCCCAATTGGTCCTGGTAGGACTTCCCACCAGATTTGCTTCTGGCATATCTTGGACCAAACTAGTATAAAGCTATGGGCTAGGTCCCTTTTTATTCGGATCACCTAACTAACAGCTGTTCTGGACAGAGATCACTTTTCATGGAAGTGAGCTATTAAAACCTGAGGTGGATAAAAATGAGCTAAGAATGAATGTCAGAGAGGCATTCACTGTTTTCACAGCATGTGTTCTTGTCCAAACCAGAGCACCCATGTGGCTTCCTCTCCAGAGTTGCCAGGTGAACCACCTCAGCTGCTGGCTGCCTGCTTGTGTAGCTAATGAGTGCTTCTGGGGCCTCAGGTACATTTGTGAGGCTTAGACACTTGGTCCTGTAAGGAGGACATTTAAAAAAACAGGAAAAATTTAACTCTAATTACTAAATTTCTATTAATTCATTTAAATCAAGAGCGGTAGAGTGTGTATTTACAACTTACAACTATCCAATTGCCAATGGCCTATGCACTGAGGCTGGGGTTTCACAGATATTAAGGCCACAAGGGACCATTATGATCATCTAGTCTGACCCCCTGCATAACACAGGCCAAAGAACCTCACCCAGTAAGCTCTGCATCAAGACAATAACTTCTGTTTGAGCTATAGCATATCTTTTAGAAAGACATCAGGCTTTTATTTATTTAAAGTCTGCAAGAGATGGAGACTACCACATTCCTGTGTAAGTTGTAATCATACTCACTTTAAAAAATATTTACTACTTATTTCTAGTCTGTATTTGTCTATTAGGGAGCTTGCAACTGCTAGATCCTCTTATACCTTTTTCTATTAGATCCCCATGTAGAGCAGGATCAAGTCAACTCTTAACTTTCTTGAATAAATCAAATAGTCTCTCACTAGAAGGCAGCATGTCCAGATTTTGAATTATTCTTTATTAGCTCTTTATGAACCCTTTCCCCAATTTCTGGAATCCAGTGGGATTTGGACACCTAATCATAGGCATGTAGCACTGGATAAGTCACCTAGTCCTATCCCCTCTACTGAGGCAGGACTAAGTATTATCTAGAGGCCATCCCTGACAGGTGTTCATCTAATTTGTTCTTAAACACCTCCAATGACAGAGATTCCACAACCTCCTTAGGTAATTTGTTCCAGTGCTTAACATACCTTATGGTTAGAAAGTATTTCCTAATACCAAACCTAAATCTCTCTTGCTGCAATTAAAGCCCATTACTTCTCGTCCTGTCCTATCAATGGACAATTTAAGGAGAACAGTTTATCACCCTCCTCATTATAACATACTTGACAACTGTTATCATGTCCCCTCCCAGTCTTCTCTTTTCCAGACTAATCCCACTTATTTCAATCTTTCCTTGAAGGTCATGATTTCTAGACTTTTAATCATTTTTGTTGCTCTCCTCTGGACTTTCTCCAATTTGTCTACATCTTTTGCCAAGTGTGGTGCCCAGAACTGCACACACTACTTTCCAGCTGAGGCTTTACTTTTCCAGGGTCCCTACTTCCAGCCTGAATCTGCTAGGCTAACGTCCCAATGGAGTTACAGATGTAGTTGTCCCCTATTCTATGCAGACTAGTTATCTGGGATCAACCCCCAAAATGGAATCCCCTTTTTAACACTATTGTGAACTGAAATTGGATGAAGAGTTTCCCAACATTTTGAGGTAAACAAAGGATCCTGCAAGGAGAGTATGTGTCTGCAAGGAGGAGAGAAGAAGGAAGAGATGGCAATCAAAAAATGCTCTTTACAGGACACCCCTTTGTTGTTTCATTCACTGGGAATTATCTGAGATCTAGTGCCAACCACATCGACCTTGATATATTGGAAAGTCAATATTATGGATTCTTGGCCCCATTGGAAGTTGTCTTTAGACAAGACCATGCCTAACATATCATTTGCTGAGCCTGCTATAACCTTGCTCACCCAGTGCATGCCAAAGAAATTGGCCCAGGTGAGAGAGGGATGGCAGAGCCTTGTTTGTTCCTTACGCAACATATGGTGGCATGAGAAGGATTCAGACACATGACATGACTCTGGTGGGGGTTTTTTTGCCTTTTCCTGAGGAGGGATAGTCATGTAGTTGAGGCACTGGCCCATGACTCAGGAGAAGGAGTTCACTTCCCATCTCTGTCCCAGACTTGTAGTGTGACCTTGGGTAAGTCACCATGTGTAAAATGTGCCTTTGTACACTGTACCTCTGTGTACTTCAGTTCTGCATGTGCAAAACCTTTATTCCTTCTGTATGCTATTCCTAGGCATAGACTGTGTCCCTTCCTGTAGGTATGTGCAGTACTTGGCACAATGGGGCCAGATCTTGGCAGGACCCTCTTTGCCCTACCACACCACTATTATAAAGCTAATTCCAGCCTGCTGTAAATCCTGAAACATCTGTGTGTGGGGGGGGGGGGCGCTCTTGTGTGGATAGTCCATCTATTTAAGAGCCCTTCTATTCACCAAATGGAAATTGAAGTCAGAATTTGCGAGTGAGTGCATGTGTATAAAATATACAGTTGTGGAATGAGGATTTGGTGTAGAAATGAATCAACTGCTTCTGGCCTATCCCTCTCCCCATATCGCTCACATACATGATCCTGATAAAGTTTGCACTTAAGAAACTGCAACCCAGCCCCCCTTTGGTTTTCAAGTCTTCAGGGAGTGTGTGGCTATTGGGGCCATCTGCGCTGAACTCGATAAATGTTTGCAGTGTCTGGTGGTTTGAAGAAAGGTGGTGTTGGGGAGAATCAGGAAATTCTTTGAGCCTTTTTATCCCTTCAGTAACTATAGACTTTGGCAGGAATGTGGGTGATTAATTTCGAGTCTGTTAGCTCAGTCCATCCAGTTGAAGCTCCCCCCATCCCCCCTTTGGATGTCTTGGAGACAGCAGCGTCCCCCGTGCTCTGCTATTTCACCAAACCCTGTGAATGCAGCTCTGCTAAGTAAACATTGCCGAGCTGCTAATCACAAGCTCTGAAACAAAACAGCACTTCACTTCGGGATCTGGGCAAGATCAGAGCTCGCTGCTCGCTCCCTCTCTCTCCCTCCCTCTCTCTCTCGGATCTCGCAGCTTTCAGCCTCTCTCTCTTTCTCCCCATGCTGGGGAGAACTCGCAGGGTAAAACTGACAGAGGCTGCGGTTTTGTCAGAGTCTTGCTGGCTTGCTTGTTTTCTCCAGAGACAAGGGGGGTATTTCCTAGCCATCCTTTCCAACCTGTTCATGTTGTGAGCCGCAGCAGCAGCACCACAAAAAGTTGTTGGGAGCACCGAGGATGGGACTTCATTTACAACCCTTCGCTTTGCACTTTCTGGCTTTGACTTTTCCCTTAGTGGCGCTGGGTTTCTCTGATGAAACCTTAGAGAAAGCCACGAAATCAGAAGGATATTGCAGCCGGATTCTGCGAGCCCAAGGCACCAGAAGAGAGGGATATAATGAATTTAGCCTGAGAGTAGAAGGCGATCCTGAATTTTACAAGCCTGGAAACAATTACAGGGGTAAGTCTTTGCAGTTCTGTAATTACACAATATAATAATAACAATAATTAATGATGGTGAGTAGAACAAGTGTCACTGAAACTAAAAGACGTGTGTGTGTGTGTGTGTGTGTGTGTGTGTGTGTGTGTGTAATCGAGACACTGTGGGGTACTTCCGCACATCGCTTGCAGTGGGGATGCTTTCACAGCAAGTGAGTGTGAGTTGTATTTCAGAGTAACACTTCACCCCAAATATTTCATTCGGCACTAAGGGGGATTTCCTGCTTCTTTCGTGTGTTCTAGCAGCTTTATGAGTGGCAGCAAGAGTCTAGAGACCGCTTGTTCTATGGTGCAACACGGACTCCCCCTCTGTTACTCCGATTTCCCCCACCCCCAGCAATGGAGCACAGCAAAATGTACAAGATTTAGCACGCAGTGGAAAGGCTAAAAAACTCGGTGCTAATTGTTCTCGCCCTCAAATTTGAGTATTAATTTAATAAGTTAGCATAAGGGCAAACTGATGCAGGAGGCTGCTAACTTCCCAATTTCCCACTTGCGTTTATCTCCCTTCACCCCCACGCGTTTTTGCTGGGGATATGAACAGATGGTTCAAGCAGGAAAGAGAGAGTGAGAGAGATATGGTGCTAATGACCACTGTAGATAAGAGTGCTAGGGATGCATTCTGTGCTGAACACTGCACATATAATGCTGGAAATGAACTTCCTAAACTCATCTCAGCATTTCTGCATAATTAACAGGTGAAAGCAGTTTCAAGTCACTTTTTCTGCCTGATAAATATTTATTTGGAAATAAACATCCTTAATAAACACTGTTGATGTCGTATTGAAAATACCACTTTGAAAAGAAACTGAACATGCAGTTAGACATCTGATCTCTTATTACAGACTAATAAGTAGTGTATCAGTGAAACCATCTTTTGGGGAGAGCAAATATTTTTTTCAGAGCTGCTTCCAAGTGGTGGTTCTCTGTCCTTCCCGAGTTAGATTCAGTATTAAGAGCAATGCTCTCCCACTGGATGAACACAGCAATCTGAGTTCAAGTTGAAGAAAAATCATGTGCACAGTCTCTTAGAATATAATCATTAGACTTAAATTCTTAGAGGGGAACATCCACAACAGTGATTAACCTGTTGTGAGCATCACAACAGCATCACTTGTGATGAGCATATTACTTTGTGTGATCTTTCTTCAAATAGAGAAATTAAAGCATTGTAAGCAATTGGTAACATGGTTTGAAGAAACACACATTTCCCACTAACAGGTTAACAGACATGTGACATCTTAGCTTGAGTTTGCAAGACTTTATATTGCATGTCAGCTTAGTATCTGTTCTAGTGGCACTACAGAGAAACCTCAGGTTCTTGGGCAGTGACTTACACATAAATATTCTTATAAAGTTTTGTAAATTGTTTCCAGTGAAAATGTCATTAGGTGTTTGACTAATCTGCTGAGAAGATTTTATTTTATTTTGAGATGGGGAAATAGATTTCTGAAACACATTTGGTGGATATATTAGGTCTTTTATTACACAGAGCTCAATTAACAATATAATCAGTTTAATGTTTTTACATTCCTTTTTCATTATTAACTCTCAGGTTCTTGTCCCTAACAAATTGTACTGTGGCACTAAAGGTTCAGCTGAGCACACATGCTTATGACATTTAAGATTAAATTATTCAGATGACCCCTAAACCTTAGCAAACGGTCTTTCAAGAATGCTTTACTAGAGTGTGGGTGGAAGATATTTAAATGTTCCTGTAAGTATACTTATCAGCTCCAGCAAGAGTTAATGGAACTTGTTTCATGTACAATGTGGTGACATCATGCAAAGTTTTAACACAGGGCTACTGAGTTCATTTTCAAAGGAGACTCCACTGGGAAATTAGAAATATCCTTCTATGTTATACAAAGTGAAGAAACTGTGTGTGATGAGAAAAGCTGGGACATTAAGGACAAGCTGGTTTTGTAAATTACCAGAGAACAAGAAACAATGTTGTAGAAAACTCTGGGAACCTGAGCTGAGGCAGAGCCAAAATTAATCAAAGTCTGGGCCCAGGGCTGATTTAAGGTGACCTGGGGCATTAGACATGCTCCCTAGGGGATTCAGTAACCCTGATCCTTTCAGATCTGTGCCTCTGTTTTGGTTGGTGATGGAGGGGGCCACTCGCATGAGTCTGAAGCTGTAGTAATGGGAACCACTGCTGCTGTTCCAGTGCAGCAGGGAGCAGAGGACCCCAGATCACAGCTGTCATTCACTTTTCAGAAGCCCTAGGGCCTTCCTGTTCTCTAGCCTACTGCTGCTGCTTGTCTTTGGGTGGGATAGGATCCATTTGTCCAGAAGGAGGCACTAAGAGGGCTCTCTAGGTGGGGAAGTCTTGCTTGCTAGCCCTGTAGAGTGTTCTGAGTGGCAGTGATAGGGGACAATGGACCCTCTACCAGACAGCTGGGGTCCCCCTCACAGGGCTCTACTGCTCAGGGAGATGTTGGAATGGTGGTAGCTCACAGGTCTGGAACCAGAGGGGAGCACCTCATCATAGGGCCCTATGATCCAAGGGTGGCCTCAGGAATCATGCTAATTGTGATAGGAGCAGCTGAGGGCTGTGGTCATGGGGTTACTCCCTCCTCCAAGGGCCACATAAAAAACCTGAGATCAGCATCTGGATGGCTCTGCCTTCCAAAGAAGAGGCATCAGCAGCAGTAAATGTGTCCCTTCTCCACCAGCTGCCCAGAGGAGAGGCAGCAATGGTGGCTGGGGACTCTCTTTTCTCCTCCTCTCTTCCTTTCCCTAGCTGCTAAGAAAGCAGCCTTGTCCAAGGACTCATTGGCTTTCCTCCAGCTGAAGTTGTTTGACTGAAGGGGTCAATATACTTATTTGGAGGCTCTATTGCTCTAGCAATCAGATGGCAGGGCATTCCCTTTCCCTCTCCCAGTGGCACATGATCTTCTCCTCTGGCTCCCAGGATCACATGACAACATTGTTCACATTACGGCATGGCCCTGGAGTTTAGACTGAAGGAGTCAATAGGCAGACTGCAGGCCAAATCCAGACCAACAGACACTTTTGAACAGACCGCAAAATCTTTTTATTTACTTATTATTATAATCATTGTCATTGTGGTGTGAAAAATGTTTCTCTGGAGTCTGCCCCTTGACTATATACCTTGACCAAGAAATGTGGACCTCGACAAAGAATAATTGATACCCTTGGTTTAGGCCCATATGCACAGAACTATTGTGCCTGTTAGAAAATCCAGGCCATAATAGGCCTGCTGTTGCAACCACTGAAGTCAAGGGCACAATTTCCATTGCTGTCAAAGACAGCATGATTGGGCCTCCTTGTAAGCAATCAAACAGGGACTCAAACTTTAAAAATTATTCTCTGTAATAAAGTCTCAGAAGCAGTAACTGACAGTAATCAGTCCCAGCCCGGATGCTTTATTAATCCTGGAGAGGCTTTAGCTCAGTTAGAAAACTGCATAATGTTATTTTACATGACAAGACAGAGTAGGTTCTATTCCCATAAATATATACTTAAAAAAAAAAAGGCCTAAAAAAAGTCTGCAAGATGGATGTTTTACATGAACATACGAAATGCATATTGTTCCCTCCTGAAATTGTTATGCTATTGAAGAAAACAAGGAGGAGACTATTATAATCCATTTAAATGTTCCTTCCATTTGGATGCTGTTTCTGTTGCTAATGGAATCTTCATTTGCAGGTCTGCTCACCTTCTCTGAAGAATAAACAGTGTTCAAGGACCAGCTCAGATAAACATTGTGTGCTCCATTTGCATTGATTTTCCAAGTGCTTCCCTCTTGAGTAGTGTTGAATCTCATTTTTTCTCTCTCTCTCTCCAACACACACACAAAGATGCCCTTTTTTGGAATTTATTAACAACTTGTTCTGCACCAGTCTGGGTGCTTCTGACTTATCTACCTCAGGAGTTTAATAGGCATCATAATTAGGGTAGAAAGCACCTCTTAAAACTAAAGTTTCTTATTCTGTCTTCACTTGTGCAACATACAACAGAGATTTTTGCTTAATTTAAATGAGAAAGTTACACAATGTGGCTTCTTTGCCTAAAGCCGAGTGCTTTTAGAATCCTACCATGCAATTCTGACTGCATCACATTTAGTAGGGGGTGGAGGAGTGTAGAGAGTGAGTGTATATCCTTATAAAAGGGTTAGGATTTGGCCAAGAGGTATGGAAACGATCCTATGGCATTTAATCTCCCCCAGGAAAGTAAAATATACAAAATCCTTTTGCTTAGGTTGAATATCACCCTCAGAATTACATAGTCTTTACTTTGGTCTGTTATTTTCAATAAACAATTTCATCTACATGTAAATCAACAATCATCCCAAATGACCTACAAAATAATATACATAGAACCTGTGTTATAATTTAGCCCAAGAAAGGGCCTTTATCTCTTGAGTCTATCAAGTAATGACACCCCCCCACCTCTTGTATGAAATGAGACTGAGCTCTGACATAGAATTGCAGTTATATAAAGAAACAAATATTGTAGGACCAATAATGACACAATGTGCATGCAAGTTACCCTAACAAGCCTTTTTATTTAACAATTCTTCAAATCAAATCTTCTAAAGCAGTGTTACCTTACCAGACTGGACAGGTCACAGAACTGATAATAGGATAGAAATACTTTCACTCCTACATCTCTGTGTTCAATGTAGCCCAACTCCGTAGTGTCCAAAAAGCTACCAAGCAGTATTACCCACTTCAGGCATTCAAAAATCATGACTTAGGCCTCAATAGATCACGAGTAACTTAAAAATCATGAAGTTTTTAAACAGTAATAAATTTTGGACTCATTGTATTTACTTTCTCAAATAATCAGGTGCCTCCAGGAGCTGGGGCTTTAAAAAAAGCACCAAGTATTGTGATTTTTGGCAACACAGTGTCCTATCTGAAATTAATTTAGAGATCTTAGTTCATTTTTTCAGTGCCTTGGTGTCCTCATCTGCGAGCCACCACAAATGGCACACATTGCCACTCTTAACAGACGAACCAAGGACAGAGAGGTCCATAAAGGCTGAACTACTTTCTCGCTTCGATCTGGACCCCTGGGTTAGAATCTGGTGACATTGACAAGTAGGTGGAAGTTTGCACTGTATCTACAATACAGACACATAAATTCAGTCATCAGAGCCTGTTCAGCATCTTTCAGGAACACTAAGGGTGACATCCTGGCCTCATTCATGTCAATGGCAAAACACATCTTTAGGGACAGATACTGATGCAAAGCCTTTATACTGACTTTAGTAGACTTTGGATCTAACCCTGTGACAGGTTGTATAAACCAGCAGATTTCAACTGGGGGTTTGCGCCCCACCCCCCCTTGAAGGGGCCCGCGGAAGTCAGGAGCGGTACAGGTTTGAAACCTTGAGTTCCGCTTCCCCTCCCCCCACTGAAGCCGGGGGCGGGGGCTGAAACCCCGACATAGGCAGAAACCTTGAGCCCATGGGCAGTGTTGAGGGGGCACAAGGGTGTTGCCCCCCCAAACTGCAGTGCCTTAACCAAAGTGGGGCAGTCCTGGGGGCAGCTCCCCCACCTCCTCTTCCCCAACCCCTCTTAGACCCTGCCCTCTGGCCAGGTCCTAGGCAGGAAGCTGGAGCCAGGCAGTGTGGGGCAGTTGCTCTTCTGGACGGTGGTGCCAAGGAGTGGGCAGTCATGGCATTCCCCCATCTGCTGCTGGTGCCTGAGGTTGTGGCTGCTCCTTAGCTCCCAGCCCTCTTTGACTGCTCACGTAGACAGTCAGACCTGCCCAGGCAGCTCTAGGCCCAGCTTAGCCCTTAGGGAGTAGTCACTGGCGCACAGCCCCAGACAGGCGGGTGGCCTGCTGAGGTGAGTCAGGGGGTGGAGGTGGTGCTGCCACCCTGGACCCTGCTGTACAGAGGTGGCCAAAGCCCCACCGGTCCTTGCCTCTCCCCCCCCCCCCAATAGAAGTCAAACTATGCCTATGCCCAAGGGGTCCCATCCCTGGCCCGGAGCCCCGAGTCCTCCCCTCCCCACACTGGACCCTGGAGTTTTTCTAGCATGTTGAGGAGTCCTCAGAAAGAAAAAGCTTGAGAACTCCTGGTATAAACCCAACACCAATGATGAAGGGGTTACACAGCTGCCATTGGCAATGCTGGCCCCATCCCTTGGGCCCTGTCAATCATATCCAGGGTAGAATAAGGACTTAAAAGCAGGAATTTTCCAGCAGTTGCTGAGCAGTTCTGGGAGAGAGCAGATGGTGGTTCTACAGCTCCCAATGGAAATTCCTGGGACGCCTTCAGGAGAACTGCCCTCACAAAGGCTATTTACAAGCACCCTCCCCACACCCATGCTTACAAGGAGACAATAACACTGGTATACCAGCCAGGTAAGTCCCAAGGCAAGCTGATTAGGTGGTTGATACCATTATCCTCTGCCCCTTTTTGGGTTATGGAATCTGAGGATATACAAAAAGGGCCAAGAGCCCCATCCCATCCAAGCACAAGTGGACTATGTAACTCCGTTTGTATCACAGGATCTATTGTGTAAGCAAATGGGGGCACCTGAAGGATTGTTCAGTGTCCATACAGTAGGAGGCTCCCATCAGCAGCCCAAAAACTGTGACAAGTCCTAATTTCACAGAGGGGGAAAAAATAAAAAAGAATGCTAATTGATTCTTCTTATTTATATAGAATCTAAAATGTAATAGATGCTTTATTGTTGCTTTGGATATTAACTATACTATGCTTGTTTATGTAATAAATGCTACTGTAAAATGTATAGGTACTGATTCAGGAAAGCATCCCTATTCAGGACAACACTTCAGTACGTATTTAAGTGTTGTCTTGAATGGGGATAGATTTGACACCTTGTTTGAATCGGGGCCATAGTCATTATGTGCATACTAGTATATTTCTCTTATTCCTTGGGAGGCAAAACCGTTTCCACAACAACTGTCACTGTTCCTTCCTTTTTGGTGCCTGAAAAATCTGAGACAGAAATAGCAAATGGGCTTTATTAGGAGGATTAATGTAACTAAAAAGTGTCACCAATCAGAAACAAAGAATCACCAATCAGCTTGGTCTTGATTCCATCTTCTCTGTTTTGTGAGAAATCTCTTTCTCTCTAATGTAACAAGTTATGAGCTTATGTTATGAATGGTCTTTATGTGGAATAGGTTGGTTGGCATAAGTGTTACAGTGTAAATCCAGCATCTGTAGCGAATCCCATTGAAAAGATAGAGGCAATCATTCCACAAGTAGTAATTTACACTCACAGTTTGTCATAACCCTTGTCATTCAAAACTTGCCCCATACTCAAATTCTCATTTTCAATATCCAAAGAGAAATAAAAGTTGTGTGTGAGATCCACAGGATAATAGACCACAGCTATATGTAAGTCAAAAATTGCAGAATAGGACTTAAAATGTGGAAAACGTTCTTTTTCAAGGATATAAATGGATTTTGTATATATTACCTATGTCCAAGGTCAGCCCACAATTGGATTTTTCTACTCAAATTCATGGTCACTTAGATGTTGCTGAAATAACTATGTATTTAAGATATAGTCATATTTTTCTCTTGAATTGTGACTAATCCATGGGAAAGTGTGCTACATATCAATAATTTTTGTGGGAATTAGACTCTTATCAGTTCCTCAGCAAGAGTGAATGGGTGCATTTCATTGACTTCAGTGGTGCTGCATCTGTTTACTCCAGCTGAGAATCTGGTCCTAGAGTTTCATTTACATTTATCATTTAGAGCTGCAAAAGTTTGTCAGCTCCCCACCCCCCATGCCCATTGGCCTTCTGCACTGACAAGAGTATAAGAATTATGATTATTATTGCCATAGTGCCTGAAGGCTCAGTCAGAGATTGAGACCATATTGTGCTAGGCACTTTACATGCATGTAATGAAAATACAGTCCCTGCCCCAAAGAGTTTGCAGTCTGATAATTAAGTTCCATTGAATGAATACAAAATTATGCTAAAAGTCATGACATTTTCAGGAATAGCTAATTTGTTGATCAATATTCTGCTCTTCTCTGGAAAAAAAACAAACTCCTAGATCATAGTGAACCAAATGCTGCACATATATTCACAAAGGTATTTTCAAATTAATTCCTCTGTTTCAGTGATTTTCAATCTTTCCAGACTACTGTATCCCTTTCAGGTGTCTGATTTGTCTTGCGTACTTCAAGATTCACCACACTTAAAAACTACTAGCTTACAAAATCAGACATAAAAATACAAAATTGTCACAACACACGTACTGAAAAACTGCTTAATTTCTCATTTTTACCATATAACTATAAAATAAATTGTGACACCCCCTCCAGGTTGAGAAACACTGATACAGTATACAGAGCACTATAAACAAATCATTGTCTGTATGAAATTTAGTTTGTACTGACTTTGCTAGTGCTTTCCATGTAGCCTGTTGTAAAACTAGGCAAATATCTGAATGAGTTGATGTACCCCCTACCTCCAGGTTGAGAACCACTGCTCTAATTGACTAGCTCTTTCCAGAAATCAGACTAGCTCATTTAACTTATTTTTTGGGTTTTTTTTGTTCCTCTCTCTGATCCGTCTTTCTTCATGCCTGACCAGAAGGAGGTAGGTAGAAATCCTCCCAAAAACCTACTCTTTTCTTTTTTCTGACCTAACTATACTAGATAGTGCTGGAAATCATCTGATAAATTCTGTCCTTGTGATATTTCTAGACCAGTGGTTCTCAGCCAGGGCCGGCTCCAGGCACCAGCCTGGCAAGCAGGTGCTTGGGGCAGCCACTCCGGAGAGGGGTGGCCGGTGCAGCTATTCGGCCGCAATTCAGCGGACGGTCCCTCACTCCCACTCGGAGTGAAGGACCTCCCGCAGAATTGCTGCCGCAGATTGCGATCGCGGCTTTTTTTTTTTTTTTTTTGGCTGCTTGGGGCGGCCAAAACCTTGGAGCCGGCTCTGTTCTCAGCCCATCGTCGCTTATGGCCCAGTCAACACACTGCTGCAGCCCATGTGACATCCTCAGGGCCACATAGGTAGTATATATTATGTAGATGTAGCCCATAAAATATATAGAGAGTTGCATATGTAGCCCACAATGTTAAATAGGCTGAAAACCACTGTTCTAGACTAATTTCCAGATCAAGGAGAGCTACCTATATTCCAGATAAGCAGCTCCACTTTTGGACATTGAACAAATTCTAATATACAAACCCTTTAAATTTTACCTATCACTCTCAGACGTTCATTTCAACCACTGATGGCCTATCTGCATCAAAGGGATTCTACCATGGGTTTTCTACTGTGTAGTGGCATGGATGGTGGGAATTGTTCACAAGGAATCAGGGGTTTGCCTCAGTATGGTGCCAACCAGAGTTTAAGGGTGTGAAGGTAGATTATGAAATGACAGGATCTGCTTCATAGTTGAAGTTGAAGCTACTCTCACAGGGCAAGCCCAGTTTTCAAACACCTATTTTTTCCCCCAAAAGAAATCAATTTCCCTGAAATTTCACATGGCCATGTCTCATCCCAGGGTAGAATTTTTCTGGAAAGTTTGGAGAAAGTTAGAAAGGAATTTTAGAGTTATCGAGCCACAAATCTGTTCCTTTTGCACTGGTCTGGAAGCATAAAAGACATGGAGAGACAGATGTTGGTCACTTTGCATAAGGCACTGCTGGAAGGTTGTCAGATACAAGGGTGAAGAGGACAGCATAAGAACTTAGGTAGGATGGGAGAGAATAAAATAGAAAGATGGACTAACAGGCGACTTGGGGAATCTCCCAATGTAGGAGAAGTCTCCAGGGATTGTGAAATCAGAGAAGCCAGCTCTGAAGCGCACAATCACCTCCACAGACACTTGAAGTGTGGGGCATTCCTGGGCAGGCTAGAGCATTGGTAAGGGTGCTTTTGAGGGTTTTTTTTTTTTTTTTACTAATGTCCATTGTGCTCTGTTAATCCATAGCTAGCAGAACTGTCTCCTGGGGTAAATTCTAGTGGTAAATTATGCTTGTGGTGTGTTTTGCCCCAGGATGAGGGCAATGGAAAGTAGTTAACCTTGACTGGTTAACTCTCGGAGGGAAGGACCGGTTGCCGCCGATCGCGGCTTTATCTTTTTTTTTCTTCGCCGCTTGGGGCATCAAAAAAGCTGGAACCGGCCCTGCTCAGTTGGACTCAGAGATTTGGCTAATTTTTTTCTTATTTTGCATTTAAAATTAAGGAAACATGGTATACGTCAGGGGCCACATCCCTGCTCAGCAAAGAGCCTGAGTTAGTGGGGACAGGCCTCAGTAGTTACATCTCTGCAGCAAAATTCCCTCAAGAGTTTAGCATATTGACAGTCTATTTTTAAGAAAATCCATGGGTTGTAAATAACAGCAATGTTTCATATTAAGACTGAGACACATTGGCAGAATTGCATATGGAAACTTGGACTGAACCTTCCTGCACTTTGCCTGGCTGTACTATATTAATCTTTAGCTTTCATTAGCACCAAATTAACACAAATATTTAGACCAAGCTGTAGAATAAACTGATACATAGGTTCTTGATTTCACAATTAACTATTTTTTTTCTTTTTTGCTTAAGTAACCCTTTCTGCTGCCACTCCAGCCTACTTCCGTGGATTCACACTGATTGCTCTGAAGGAGGGCAAAGAGGGAGACAAAGAAGAAGATCATGCAGGAACCTTTCAGGTGAGTGACACTTCCTTCCTGACCTATGGCTTCAGTGCTCCACCCCACTGTGTGGTTGGTTCAAAGAGGAGCCATTATTAACATTAAAGAATGCAAGATGTATACGCATGAACATTTCTGCGGTCCTTGGCATGATGCAAGGGCAGCAAAATTTACTTTGCATTCTGCCCATGCTCTTCAGGAGATCTGCAAGGCACTTAAACCTTGACTTCAATAGAACTTCATCACATGCTTAAAGTTAAGCTTGTGCTTAAGTGCTTTGCTGAATCAGGGCATAATAGATCAGAGTTTGGGCTGGACATCCTGCTATTCAAATACGGTGGTGGTTTAATCCATACATTTCACCTTTTATATTTCTTTTCTTACATGTTTTTGTCCTACAATATATCTCTTTCAAATACAGCTAATGTTTCCTGGTAGTTTCTTTGGTTGTAACCATCTTACTATCTACATGTTCGAGTGTGATAAAGATATGTTGAATAGTAACTTGCTCTGTGAATAGTCCCAATTAAGTCAATGGGGGAAAGTGCTATTTAACATGATTAAAAATATCACAATCTGGCCCTTTGAGGTATATCAGAGAATAGTTAGGGTTCTTTTGAAACTTGGCATCCTTTCAGTTATTTCAAAACCACATTACATTAAGATAATTCTGCACAAAAGTAAGAATAAGTATTACATTTTTAAATTAGACAGAAATCATGCAAGTCTTGTCCAAGATTCCTTGTTGAGCTGTTGGTACTGAATTTTCAGCATAGAAATATTATTATGGATGATATTGTGCACAATTAATAGAATGGATGACAAGGATAGCTAGGTATAATAATAATAAATTAATAAAACATTTATCCTGGCAACTAGCATTCAAGAATAAACACATATTTTAAAGAGAGAAATGCAAAAGACTTTATTTTTGGTAAGTAACAAGGAAAGAGATGTCAGCGTCAGACCACTGTTCCCTCTTACAATTTATTTTGGTGCTGTCATACAGTAAATGTCACCAGCATATTCAATATATTTAATATTTGTCCTATTTCCTCATATCTGGAATATTTGGCAGTGGATTTCAGACTTCTGTTTGTGCAGTTCACAAGAAAAACCTAGAAATACATTATGTTGATTTGATCCTAAAATTTGGCCCCCAGAGTTAAGCCTCTTCCTAGGCACGCTGCTGACTTGGAAGAGATTTCAATTATGAAGACATGTAATGGAAAGGAATATTTGGCTCAGTTTGGACAGAAGAAGGGGATTCAAATAAAGCATAATCCACTAGTTAGGAAGTACAAATTACTGTGGTTCATTTAATAATTACCATTTTTTAAAAAAAGGTTCCTTTCCTCTTTCTACAATTAGTTGTATTCCCACTTTTAATATCACATTGAAGCTATAATCTAATTAATTTCTCCATCACTGGCCAGTGTGGGAAGTTATGCCTGAGCATAGACTTCAATGCAAAGTGCATTTCTGCAGCATAATAGAATCAGAAACTCACTCAGTTTTGCAGAAATGGAGAACAATTTTGAAGCCAGTAAAGAGAGGGTAGCAAATAGAAATTTGTAAATAGCTGAAAAACATCTAATGGATCTCAGTGGAGGGATGATTATTAAGATGTTTAATTAGTTTTATTATACTGCTGGCAAGCTGAAATCAGCGTTTTAATTGGCAGATGAATATTTCAAAAGTGGTGCATACTAAATTCATATTTCTGTGGCACTAACAGTACTCATTGTCTTCTTTCCCCTGCGTAGATACTATTAACTGCTGTTCCTCAGGTTAGCAACTAACTATGATATCTGCATTCATAAAAGATTTAAGTATAGATTTGACTGACATATATTCCTGTGTCATGGCTAGTTACGACCAATCAGAGAGAGAGACTTTTTAAATGCTGTATCAAGTTTGCACCATGTCTTGCCCTATGGTGTAAAGTCACCAGAGGTGAGCAAAAGTTTTGCAAAGGAAATAAAAACTATGTGCAAGACAGTTTGTGTGAAGAATAGATACAACAAATGTTTTCTGTTTTAAAATGAGAGAAAATGGGATATTTCTCAAAAAAAAAAAAAAGTGGGAACAAAATCAGACAAAAGGATTTGATCCTGCTTCGGGACCGTGAGTGTGGCCCCCAGCATCCATGAAGAGTCCCACTTACTTCGTGGTGCCCATGCTAGTAGATTCCAATACAGGATCATAACCAAATTTATGAAACATGATGCATTTGTATACATTGTGCAAAATGTAATGAAGTCGTGAAACAAGATATTCATTCACGTAAATGTGAGTCTGTAGTATATCCATAATGGGACGAATCTTATACTTTTTTCCCCTCACAAATATGTACACCTCATTGTTAATATTGTGAAATCCATTGGCATACTGTACCTGAAGGACTGCATTGAAATGTATAATGTACATGAGGGGAAATTGTATCTACATTGTATAATCCGGTGAAGATTCCACTGCAGCCATGGATTATTGTATGAAAATACATATCCGAGGAGAGTTAAGAATTAAATGAGGCCTGCTTCACCACTGCAATGTTGCATGGTTTCAGTGGAGTTATGCTGGCATGAAACTGGAGTAACAAGATGGTGAATAATCTCAATAAATGATGCAAAACTAGGGGAGAACTAGACAGGGAATATTTTATTGCACTCATAAAATAAACAAGGAATGAAAGAAAAAACAACAACAATGCTAGCTAAAATAAATGAATCTTTTAAAAATAAAAGATAATATATTAATCCTCGAAAAATTGAGTTGCCATAATTTTTATTTTTAAGACCCTTTTGAAAAAACATTACAATGGCAGCAAAAGCTTATCCGTTGTAAGCTGCTTAAAATAAACAAATCTGCATAAGGATTCTGTGTTATTTATCTGCAATGCCCATTGCCAGCAGGGCGGTGGAGAGCAGATCCTGAAAAATGTCACAGAGCACACAAGTTAAACTAGGATGTCAATAATATTCCATTTGGGATACAAACTACAGTGCTGTGTAACTTTATAAAAAGTCAGGCATTCCAATTAATTTTCTTTTCAGTGAGTGAATAAGTCAGAATTATGATGATTATTAATAAATCTTTCACTAGAGAATAAAGGCACCACCACTGTTTTCAGTGGTTGCAATCATGCTCCAATCTGGTTGATGTTCCAGCACTTTGAAAATCACAAGCATTTCCTCTGCTGCAGTAAATGGCTACCTTGGGTCAAGTCTGCAGGGGTCCCCTTTTGAAATCCTCTTCTGGCTCATTTACTTTTGTAGGCTAAGTAACTCAGCAGATATGGTCAAACTTCATTAATCATTAATCAACAGGGTCTTGATCTCATAAATGGCACAGCTGTTACTTGGACAATGCAAGAGGTGGATGGGTATTTTCTTCACTTTTTTTGGTTATCTTTACGTTAATCAGGGGTGGCCCTAGACCAAATGGGGCCCCATGCAAGAAGCATCTTTATTTCTTAAACTTTTTAATAGCTTATTTTTATTGCATTTGTAGCCCATTTCACAATATTGATGCACAGTTTGCATGCATGATTTATCCCTGTCATACAAAATGATAGATTTGTGTGCTAGGATCTGTAAATCTGTTTTTATTCATGCCATATATAAGCAAATAAAAATATTGTTTCCTCTAAGCTTATAGAAACTTTTAAGAATAACTGAAATGTACTAACATGAAGAAATTGAACTGTGCACCAACATTGAATGGACCGGTATTAAATAGTGGTATAGTAGGTGACAGCTTTAGAATGCTAACCCTAATCCTTTAGTGCAAAAGCTCTTTATTTCTCGCCTTTGCCCAAGCAAAGTGAAGGACAGTGCTAGAGAGGTCTGGCCAATGGCATTTTCAAGCGATAAAATAGCAAGCGATGGCAGTCTCTCATTGGCCATCATCAATTGAAGATATGTTTTAATGAGCCTGAGTTTCGAAAAGCTGCGTTCACCACTTGTGACTTGGCAAACGAAGTAACAGTATTTCTTTTATATTGTTGCATAGATAGGGGTTCGATAGATACCCCTTTCGTCTCATTAAATATGTCCTTTATTAGTCGTTGCTTGAACTTTTCAAGTCTTAAAACACTAGTACACTTTCACAATTACACAATAAAACAAGGTTCACAATATCGCAGCTGGGCTTTCACTTCACTTCACTTCACTTCACTCTTATATCTCACTGATTGACTGGCAGTGCCCTGCCCCTTATATACCTGCGAGGGCATGGCTGACAACATTCTAGGAGGTTCAAGGAAAATGTAGTTCTCAGAAAGTCTGGAAGGTTCTGTGAAATTCTACAAAGGTCCAGAACATTCTAGGAGGTTAGTGAAAAATTAATCCACATATGGAATACCTGAAACACTTTATTTCAAACATTCTATTTTCCCTTTTGTCGCTAACAACAGAAACAGCACCCTGAGCCTGGCAAGCACCAACTCCAGCATCCTAGGCAGTCGCCTGACCCTAATCCTACTCTGATGTTAATCACATGAATAAAGATCAATTGCTGAAAGTGATCCAAGTTTATAGTTTAGGCCACACTACTCTAAATCTACTTTATAATAAGTGAGCAAAATGAGGCACTTTAAACAAGAATCTCAGGGCTGGCCTTACCATGAGGTGAACTGAGGCGGCCGCCTCAGGTGCCAGACTGAGGGGGGGGCGCTACTAGGACACAGAGTATAGAAAATTGTGTCTGCTGCTGGTGCATATGTATTCGCTCTGCTCTAGAAGCACAGAGATGGTGGAGTGCTGTGCTGGAGGAAGGAGGGCACAAGAGACATAACAGGCAGCCAGGAGAAAAGGTGAGAGGGAATAATAGAAAGCAGCAGGAGCTGCAGGGAGAGGGAGGAGGAGGAGCCGCTTATGTACCTCTCTAGCACCCCCAGGAGCCTGGACTGATTAACACCAGCTTCTGAGGGAGCTTCCTGTTTCCCACTGCTTCCCTGAACCCACTTGAGGAGAACAGGCAGTCAACTGAAGTAGTAGGAGCCAGTTAGGCCCTTAAGACGCTGATATCTTCCCTCACTCACGCACTGCTACCAGCCTGCTTATTTGTCCCCTTCAACTGAGTGTTGAGAGCCACTATAGCTGGCACAGAACAGCAGTCATGAGTTAAAGAAGAAAACGCCCCTCTGGGGCAGCATTCAGAAAAAGAAAGAAAGCAAAGGAAGCTTTTCTATCTAAGCAGGAAGGAGCTATCCTGAGATACATAGACACAAATGTTCACGGCGAGCCTTCCGGCCCCAGTGAGAATGTGAGTGGTGAGGAGATGCCTGATCTTCCAGTTAGTCAGAGTGCAGGTGACTTGGCAGCTACTGCAGCATCCATATCTCCATCGCAAATGGATGTAACCATGCACATTCCTGAAGAAAAGCATAGATCAGAGAAGAGTGTGGTGGAGGCGCAAGAAATAGCTGCTGCTGAGTTTAGTTCCTTAAGTCTAGATGATCCAGGACTGTGGACCCACTTGAGCAGTAGTCTGAGGGACTTCCTTGTACTGCATGGGCCACAGCAAGTGAAAAACTTCATGTTCCCCAAAGACAATGAAAATAGAAGTTTGAATCCAACACCTTACTGGCGTGAAATCCCCAATGGTGACAAAGTGGAGAGGCCATGGCTTATGTACTCAAAAACCCAGAATGCTGCATACTGTTTTTGTTGCAAACTCTTCCAGTCTAATGTTCCAGCCACATTGGGTTCTACAGGAACAAAGGACTGGAAAAATCTGGCTAGAAATTTGGCATGCCATGAGAAGGCAGCAAATCACCAGAGATCATTCCATAGGTGGAAAGAGCTTGAGATGAGACTGAGGTTAAAGGTCACCATAGATGATCAGCATCAGGAGAAGATTGTATCAGAGTCTCTTTACTGACAAAATGTTCTGAAAAGGCTCATTGCCATTGTGAGAATGCTTGCTACCCAAAACCTAGCACTGTGTGGCACTTCAGATCAGCTGTATGTGCCAAACAATAGAAATTTCCTTAAAATTGTGGATGGCTGCATTTGATGCTGTACTCCAGGAGCATCTAAGAAGAGTCACCACCCAAGAAATGTACACACACCACTACATTGGAAAAATAATTCAAAATGAGATTATACAGTTACTGGCCACAAAAGTCAAACAGAAGATTGTGGCAGAGATATTACCCTGTTATTCTGGACTGCACACCTGACATCAGCCATATGGAACAAATGACTTTAATGGTGCGTTTTGTAACAACAACAGAACCTAGTGAAAATGTCCCTGCAATGGTGACTGTCAGAGAGCATTTTCTAGAATTTATTGACATTGATGATACTACAGGAGCTGATATGACAAATGTGCTTCTCAAAAAGCTGGAAGATATGGGAATTGCGATAAATGACATGACAGGTCAGGGCTACGATAATGGTGCCAACATGAGAGGAAAGAACAGAGGAGTGCAGAAACAGATCCGAGAGTTAAACCCTCGAGCTTTTTTTCTCCCATGTAGTTCTCATTCATTGAACTTGGTGGTCAGTGATGCAGCATTAGCTTCTAGTGATGCTGCTGAATTTTTTAATGTAATTCAAGGCATCTATGTATTTTTCTCTGCATCAACTCATTGATGGCAGATTTTGAAGCAACATCTGGGAACATCCTTTCTGACACTGACACTGAAACCACTGAGTGCCACACAATGGGAAAGTCGAATGGAGACGATAACTCCTATCAAACACCAAATTGGGAAGATAGATGATGCCATAGTTGCCATTATGGAGGATAATGCTATGACAGGAACTGTTCGTGGGAGAACAGTGGCAGAGGGAAATGGAATCACCAGAGACATACATAACTTAAAATTTCTGTGTGGCTTAGTGTTGTGGCATGACATACTGTTTGCAATAAATGTTGTAAGTAAGAGACTCCAAGGTGTTGACCTTGATATATCTGGAGCAAAGTCATACCTACAGTCTTACTGGTCAGATAAGGGATTTCAAAAACGTTCTGAAGAGTTCACAGAAGCTGGCAGAGGAACTTCACCCTGAAGCTATTTTCCCATCCATTCAAGAATACAAGAGTCACCAAAGAAGAAGACATTTTGATTACGAGACACGGGATAATCCCATAAGAGACCCCAAACAACAATGCAAAGTTGAATTCTTTAACTAGGTGCTAGATTGTGAATACAGTGAGTTCAAGAACGTTTCATGCAGCTCAAGGAACACAGCAGTATATTTGGGATGTTGTATGATATTCCAAAACTCCTCACTATACCTGAAGAAGACCTACACCAGCAATGCAGGGACAGTGTTGACACACGATGACATGCGCGATATTGATGCAAGCGATTTAGGTGATGAACTGAAAGCACTTTCAAGATACATTTCAGCAGGATCAACTCCAAAGGCTGTTCTGGAATATATGTACACAAATAAGATGACCACCCTCTTTCCAAATGCTTTTGTTGCTCTGCACATACTTGTAACACTTCCTGTAACAGTTGCTAGTGGAGAACGCAGCTTCTCCAAGCTGAAGTTAATAAAAACACATCTACACTCCACAATGACACAGGAGAGGCTGGTCAGTCTTGCAACCATCTCAATAGAGCACGAGCTAGCCCAGACTGTGGACCTTCAGGAAGCAGTTCAAATCTTTGCAACCAAGAAAGCACGGAAAGCACCACTTTGATTATTCAAACAGATAAAAATGTCAGTGTTTACTTTGCAGACAAGAAAAGTTACATTTGCTGTTCAGGCATTTGAAAGTTAAGTGTTACTTAAAATTTTTGAACAAGGCATTTTAAGTTGTTAGTTCTTCTTTATTGGGGTAGGTACAGGGCTGGCTCCCGGGTTTTTGCCGCCCCAAGTGGCGAGGAAAAAAAAAAGCCATGATCGCAAACGTGATCGACGGCAGCTCCACCGCACCGCTTTCTTCTTCAGCGGCAGGTCCTTCCCTCCGAGAGGGACAGGGACCCTTCGCTGAATTGCTGCCGAAGAGCCCGACGTGCCCCCCCTTCCCCTTGGCTACCCTAAGCACCTGCTTGCTCAGCTAGTGCCTGGAGCTGGCCCTGGGTAGGTAGCAGAGCAGTACCATGAGAGGAGTAGAAGAGGAAGAAGGCAGAATTGAGACCCTTCAAAGTTTTGGCCCAAGCGAGGGGACATGGGGGCGTCATTTGAGCTCCCCGCCTCAGGTGCCAAAATGTTGTGGGCCGGCCCTGTGTATCCAACCCCTTTTGGTAAACTGCTTCTAAATGCAACCACCACAGTACTATTCCAGGAGTGGTCCTCCCTCTACAACTGTATGGGTTTGATTGTCTTCTCCTTTGCACTAGTGTAAATTGGGAGGAACGCAGTGGAAATCAAAGGAGTGTAAAGCCAGTGTGAGAACAGAATCAGGCTCTACATTTCAGTGAATTAAATGTGTCCTTAAAAGTGCTCCATGTATAAAAGTTAAATTTATAACATATGAGATGATTTTGAAAATGTGCAGTTATCTTTTGCTGTGAGCCTCTCATATCTCACAAGCTAAGTAGGATTGGACTCCGTCAGTATTCGTATAGATAACCAACGAGGTAAACACTGGGTATTGTAGGATGGGGCATTGGTGATTTAGTAGGTAGACTTTTCCCTCTGAGTTTGTATTGAACCAATGCTCCAGAATGGTGCTGAGGGCTTAAGTGCTGCTGATGCTCCTGTCATTTGACGGAGCATGAAAATGAGGTGCTGACTATTTGTGGTCATTAAAGTTCCCACGGCACTGTTCCAAACTGGAAAACTACATCACATTATACAGGACCTTACAGAAATGGTTATTTTTCACTAGCGGAGCTACAGTGCTGTGTTGGGTTGTTTGTGTGGTCAAATAGTCGACACATTTAATTTCAGAGGTAGTGAGTCTCATAATGTGTCTGTATATGGCTCCTGATTTATGGAGTCTTTGAGTTAGGAATTCCTCTGTGTGTGTCTTTTTAAAGAACCAAAATGTAGCACACAAGAGTGGTGGGCAGTTGATTGTGTGAATGAGGTGAATTCCTGTTATAAAGAAAGTACTATAATGAAGCTGTGTCATGTCATCACATAGTTACATTGAGATATTGTTATTCTGTATCCCAATATGAGGACACAAGGAAAAAATATCTTGCCCAGAGGTATGTGAAATTATGGGATTCACTTCACAGGGGTTTGTATTCCATACATTTCTCTTTCTAGAACCTCAGACTGAAACTCAGTCAGTCATCTGGTTTCACGTAAGCATATGAAACAGTGCATTATCACTTGGTTTTGACGCAAAATGTTAAATCTTGCCAGATTCTCGCAAAAGATTTGCAAACTGTAGTGAATCTTTCAATAAGCATGGACTTAATTTCCAGTTTATTATAAAGCCAGATAAGTTTCATGAGGTTGTGGGTTTTTTAATGACAGCCTCACCCCACACTAGTGAATTAAACTAAGATACATGTGCAGCTTGACCCAATCAAAGGTAAATTCAGAAGCAGTAGAGAAATCAGTCTGAAGTGACTATTCAGTCATTAAATCCATGATCCAACACACTAATTAAGGAAGTTTGTTAAAGATAAAAGGGATGGAAAATGTCAGGTATATATTTTGAGGGGTTTGGAAGGTGGGGAAACCTCTGAGTAAGCCCATAAGTTATAAGACTGCATTTTTAATCTTCAAAGACTTTCTCAGTGTCCAATGGTATGCCACATCTGGATGTTTTTGCTGAATTGCTGTCCCTCCTTACACTGCATTTTATACTATTAGAAGTGTTATTCTAGGAAGAAGAAAGCAGCTTGATGACAATACCATGGTTCTGTGTTAATCTTTGATTAGCGGTGGAATTGGCTGCCCTTTATGAAGACTGGGTTATGTTTAGTGTTGAGGATGTATACTTTGCAGAATGTGCCAAACCTAGTCCAACCTAGCTGAAAAAAAGCCCCTGACTTCTGTTTTACACTATTCAGTGGTTAAAAATTAAAACCTATTCCCTGATAGAGCAGGTTGGAATATGATGAACAGTTTTCCTGAACATTTTTCATAAGTTTTACATAATGTTTGGAAAAATGTTGACCTGCTCTTCTCACCAGCAAGCATTGGTTGACATAGGCTCAATAGGAAATTGACTCTTGCTAGGGACAGATAGTGGGGAACCAGAGGAGGTAAGATAGTAATAACTGAATGAAAAGGAAGGAGATGAGGGACTGATGGGAAAGGGAGGTGTTGCTGAATGGAAGTCCATTTGGGGCATTTAGGTGAGGTGTGGGGTTGGAGCATTACAAACTCCAGTGATCCTCAGCAGTGAAGCAGTTCCCTGGGAGCTTTTATCTGTCAATTAAAATTAACCAACCTTGAAGCTTCTATAACATGTGCTGGGAGCAATTTGGCTTGGCTTGGCTTGTGGGTGGAGTATAAAGGTGGCATAAAATCACCTATGTCTTCCATTCCCTGCATGAGCTGAGTGATATTCTGGTATGCCAAGGAACTAGCTCAATATCTATTATATGTTCTTTTTTCTTATATTCATTAATGAAATAGGAAGATTGCACAGCTAAAATAAGAAAATGTTAGAAAACATGAGTCTGAAGGACACTATGTCAATATTTAACTTGACTATAGTTCATATTTGAATTATTAAAAGGGAGAAATTTACCAAGAGAAATAGGAATATAAAATACTACATATATGCAACATGGCCCAGTTAACGTTACGGAGTGAATCTTGTTCTTGAATTTCCTGACTTTTGCTTATTTGAACTCTGCAAATTGCATCAAGAACAATTGTTTGCATTCAATTTCCCTACTTTTTTTTAGCCCTATAAAGAAAAGGGTGAAAAGTGGCTTTAGTAATTTAACTTGGCCCAGACACTTACATGTAAGCCTCGAAAAGTAAGCTTTTAAAATGGTATAAGCACTTTGCTAATAAAATACACTGATAAGTGCAGCATTATGAGAGGTTGCATACACTCACAGTGCCTCTCTAGTGTGGGGTATACCAAAGTTTTCTACTGCATATGTGTAGTAGTCAAATTTGCAATCAGTTCATAACTCCCAATCAGTTGTTTTTCTTTCACGTGTTCCTTGCCATAATACTCACTAAGACCTATTTTCATACAATATTTCATGTTTTTAAGTATAGCAATTTTTTTAAATTTCCAGTGTGGAAAAGGTGCATGGCAATTTTTAAAAACAGAAATAGTCTATATTTTCCTCCATGCAGTGAAGATTACAGTACAAAGAGGATTTTATTCAAACTTTTAAAAAATTGCCTTTGTCTAGAGATTGAGAATCAGATCCTGGGCCTTGCTTTGGTGGCAAAAAGGACCATAAAAGGACTCCCATGCTGGCATAGAGTCACAAAAGCAGTGCCTCTGTCATTCCTGCATGGGTGAAGGGAATATGGCAATCTTGGGGTGTCTCTATGCCAGGACATTCCCCAGGTGTCAGAATACCAGTCAGTGCTGTGGGCAATAGATGTAAATTAGAATAGCCTTGAGGCTGCTCTAATTTATATCAGGGAGAGAACTGGCCCCCAGCCACCTCAGTATCTGGGAAGCATGAAGGAAAATTAAAGCCACCTTCTTTCCTACCCTCTGCTCTTGTGTTCAGCACAGCTCATCTGGATCCAAGGACTTCACAGGAT
Source organism: Chrysemys picta bellii (assembly GCF_011386835.1). NCBI lineage: Eukaryota > Metazoa > Chordata > Testudines > Emydidae > Chrysemys > Chrysemys picta. Next base: position 52,078,039 of record NC_088794.1, on the reverse strand, counting down.
GCACTTAAAAGAAATTGATGAATATATAAAAATAGGGTTACTATTGAGACTGTTGTGCAAATGTAATATATAATGGTATATAATCCTTAGGGAATGGGCAATATTTACTCATGATTTCCAATGACTTGTAAGGCACATATCAGATTTTGTTCTTATAACCTATTTGATCTTTTCTGATATTGCAAGAGTAGGAGTAATCCTATTCTGCTTGTACTGGAAGATTTAATTACACTTGATTGTACTTGGTTTAGACTGTTTATCTCAAACCTATTTTATTTAAAGTTAATTTTTTGCTTTTCAGAGAGGAGAAGGCTAGGGGAAAGGGGACAGAGGAGGTAGATAAAAGAGCAAACAAAGCCTGGAAATAGAGAAAAGTTATATACCATGACCCATCTTAAGCAACAGTCCAAGGTTCCTACAAAAATTAGTTACCTATTGTATGTTGTCATTATCTAAAGATTGAAGAACATTTTACTGTGAACTTCATGGAGATATTTTAGAGTGGTTGCTAGGGTAGTGGATTCAGTATTGTGGGAACCCCAGGTGTATGTATATAGCAGGAAATTGCAGTCAGTAAATTACCCCAAATGTCAATCCTGCATGTGAAGAAAACCTGACCACAGGTTTTGATAAGTCCCAGTATTATCATTAAGGTGATCATTAACTCTCTGTAACTGAGCAGTGAGCCATTTGGCTATGTGAAGTTTCTTGGCTTTCGTGTGTGTGTGTGGGGGGGGGGGGTGTTAAATAACCTAGTTGTATTATCCTTAAAGGTTATCCATACTTACTTACAATGATTTGACTATCTGACTTAGTACTAGGATATGTAATGTGAAGACAGTGGAATTATAAAGTGCCCTTTTTTCCAAATATCTAGTATCCCAAAGGGTGATCTCTGTGGATTGTTTTCTGAACCTGACTGATAATACGAAAGATCTGTAAACTGTCTGCACAAAGTTGGCTGGATATTAAGCTGGTTTTGAAACATTATGTTCCAGATTAGCTATAAAGATTTCAGTGACTATTGCAAAATAAACCAAATTGGCCTAAGAGTTTATTATAGAATATGAAAGAGATGTGGGTTTTCCTTTCTGGGATAACAGACCTGGCTATAAGACACATACAACCATTTTCTACGCTAGTATGTGTGTTTTTTCCACTCTGTACACTCCGTGTCCAAAGGAGTTTGATTATAGACCTTATGCAAGTGGGCCAGAAATAACATTCCCTTAGGTGGGAATATGCAAGGGAGAAATTAAGGTGGCAAACTGGGAATTTCAGGATAAAACACTGAAATTCCATGGCAACAGCCAATGAACCTGGCTAGCATAGAAAAAAGCATCAGCGATTAGAATACTATTGTGTTGCCCTTCTATCACAGGTCAGAAAAGGAGCCACAACAAGAATAATTTATTTTTCAGATTTGTTTGTAGAAAACCAGTGTAATATTAGTGGAGGACTCTGGGGAGGAACTCTAAGGGCCAGATTGTGATTTTCTTTCTGACATCAAATACTGTCTCGCTCCATCTGTAGTTCCACTGAAGTCAATGGGATCAAACGTGTAATAAGGTTCTATTAATCATGAGTCAAGTTCTTTGAATCTGTCCCTAAACTTATTTTCATCAAATGTAACAGACTGGTGGCTTCCCTTTATGGGTAATAAAATAGCTTTTGAGTTGCTCAAATAGGCATTTCTTGTACTTACGTAGAACCTTCCATCAGAGGATTTCAACGGGCTTGCCTGAATTAAGTGTCATAATACATCTCTATGGAGATGAGCATTATAAACCCATTTTACAGAAAAGTAAGTTGTGAAGCAATTTATTCAAAGTCACAGATAACATTTCGAGTGTAGCTGTGAACAGAACTCAGGAGCTCTGTCTCCTAGGGTTCTGCTGTCAACACAGTATCTCCTAAATCAAGCATGTTTGAACAGGAATCTTTCTTTGCATGTACAGTGCGGCTATGCCTTAAACACCCAACATTTGTAAAATGTATAAAATTCATTTCAAGAGAACAAAATCTAACACCAATTCTAAAATGCAGGCACATCATATAACAGTATTGCCCATTTCTTGAGGACTACAGACAAAACATTAATTCCAACATCATTAACAATTGCGGCAGTCTATATCAGAAAGCCAGGCATGCCCTCCATTAAAAGATTAAAATAGCATAAAACCACCAAATACTGCTTACTAATCACACTAAATCCTGGCCCACCCAAAATAAAACATGGATTTGGATCAATTCTATGTATTTCATTCTATCTATCTCTTTCTCGTTGTGTATCAGTAAACATCAGGATTTAGGTGTACTCCTGATTAACAAAAAAGATGGCACATTGCCTACTGAGCCATGCATAAAATGTGGGATTATGGATTTTTTTAAAACCTGCCAAAAATACTCCCTTAATCCATTTAGCATGATTCTGCTCCTTTAACTTTGAACACACTTCCCTAATTAAACTGTTCATATTCCAGATTTAAATTGCTGTCCACATCTGCTGCAAAATGATTTGTCCCCTGCTGATAGTTGGAACTGATGACAAAAAAAATCAAAGATGTTTTTAATTTATTTGTTGAACTAACAAACTACTTTCAGCCCTTTTTTGTTTTGTAAAACTTGTTTTATATCTGTGTACATTGTAGAGTTAATTTTTAACAAAAATTGTATTTTTGTTGATTCTGCAAGATTGTTCTACCTATGATGGCAAAATCTTAAAAAAAAGTGTTGATCTCATGAGACTTCTACAATTTTGAGCTGAAATCTGAGTACAACTCACAGGATTTTTGGTACCATCAACTCCAAAGACTAGTGTAAATACTACAGTGACTGCTGCTCTATAAATACCTAAGATAGATGTAGAAGATAGCTGTGTTCAGCCTCAAAACTGACCTAGCCATCAAACTTAACCTGATCTGAGCACCACCTGCTGGACCCATGACTAGTTTCTGCCAGTGGTGGTTTATGCCCTTATTAGTGCTAAGATACCATAGTGTTTTGTTCTCTATAAATGACTAGAACACTTGTGATATATATGTTGAAATTAATTGATTCTAGGTACATTTTGTTCTCAGATGTAACTTTCACAGTTATGTGCCTTGGATTCTCACATGGGAATCTAGATTACAATAAGGAAACAGCTGGTTTTATTGCTGCACACCAACGCTTCATTAGTATAGCAACAGACAATATTTCCTGTGCTCACAATATTTTTATTGCACTATTTTTTCCCTTATTTATATATGTTCTCATGCAGTTTATTTTAATTCCAGATGAAAAGAACAAAATCAAAGTCTTTGTTTAGTGACATCTGAACAAAACAGGTTTCACTTAAGGTTTGGAATATCTTTAGCAGATAGGAATATATAAACAAGAACAAATTAATTTTTCTGATCTAGTAAATGCTAAAAAATGAGTTGAAGCCAACCCATTCACTGGCTAGTTGAATTATACATTTGTCACATATTTATATGTTCCAGATGATGGGACTCTTGGATTTAAATCCTTGTGTCATTGAAAAATAGGTCATGAGTCATATAAAGATATAAGAATTTTGTATGCCTTATTATGCATTTATAAAAATGTCAGGAACTTCCAAAGTCCTCTCCACATATTCTCTTTTCAACTGCTTGTTAGGCTTTGGTGGTAAAAAGAAAACAATATGAGCCTTTACGACAGTCTCCGGAGATGAGTAGAAGTGACCTGAGTTCAGTGTCTCCATCTAATTAAAGCCATTTGCATTGATAATTATTACTGAAGCACAATTTAACACAGTTGTTAATAAATACAGTAGTTACAAGCCCATATGCTAATTCCCAACCTTAGTTATGACCAGAATTGCCATGTGAATGGAGCCCTTTAGTATGATCACAGATTGTTTACATTATGCAGCAGGGTATAACAAGTACCAGATGTTCACCCAAGCACTGTGATTTGTAATATTTTTCTACTTATCCATTTCTAATTTCTGTTTGCTGTCATTAAAACTTCATCTGCAGAATTTATTCAGCTTATTTCCACTTTTCCATGAAATTATCTGAGTCATTATCTCTTTGAAGAGACTGAGTGACAGCACTTATGGGTGAAGTCAACATACAATTTACACACCCAGGCCCTCAGTACTGTACCTCTATGGTACTTAGTGATGTAATCTTCTATTTCATTCCAGATTTAATCGATCATTTGGCAAAAAAGGTGAACACTTGCTAATACTGTTTGTGACCTGATCCTCAGAACAGTTTCAATCTTATGAAGCATCCTAAAGGCTATTATCTTTTCATATTGTACTGTACTGTGTTGTTCTGTGGGCAGACTCTGTGAGACAGCACTACAAGTTCACATTTAGAAAATTTTCTATGCAACCATAAAGGTTGATATTTCTGAATAAAATTTTAAATGCTAAAATGAAATATATAAAGACTGCAAACACAGGCCTGGTCTACACTGTGTGTGTGGGGGGGATCGATCTAAGTTACGCAACTTCAGCTACGTGAATAACGTAGCTGAAGTCGACGTACTTAGATCGACTTATCGCGGTGTCTTCACCGCAGTGAGTCAACTGCTGCCACTCCCCCATCAACTCTGCCTGCGCCTCTCGCCAAGCTGAAGTACAGGAGTCCATTGGAGAGTGCTCGGGGATCGATTTATTGCGTCTAGATTAGACGCGATAAATCGATCCCCACTGGATCGATCGCTGCCTGCCAATCCGGACGGTAGTGAAGACATACTCACAGTCTAAAATATGTGCTAGCTCAATCTAAGTCCTGTCTGGTGCATTAGCTCTCATCTGACTAAATATAGTTGATCTTCAACTTTTATTGTTAAGTATCATTTAAGGATTTCAGTTGTTTGTACCCATTTTTGTTGGAAATCTATTTCAAATGAATAGCTGCATTGTAAGAACAAATTCACTGTAGTCATCTGCTCTCTCTTTGCCTTTAAAAGTCCAAATCAGAAATTGTGCTCAAGCTTACACAAAGTATTTGACACTGGTCATGACCCATGTATATAGTATAAAAGTACAAAACCGAATAAGCAGAACACTTGATTAACCTTTTACTTGAAGCAAAATTGAATCAGTTTAGCCATAGCATAGGTATTGTACAGATGGGGAACGTAAGAACCTGAAATTTTAAAAAAGACTATTTTTAGTCCAGTTATTGACACCTCATGCAGCAAAATGACAGTCTATTATAGTTTTCTAACTAAAAATAAAACAAAATACGATTGAAATCTGCAAGGAAAGACATAGTTTGTATTATCTACTCTATCTACCTATTCATAATATCTACAGCCTGCTACCTTGGGAACAACTTCTTTGTTAATGTTCATGGTTGTCATGCTGAAAGGCAGTGCAAGAATCTTGCCACATTTAGGCTACTGAAGTTGACATCAAATGGCCAAATTCTAATAGCTATATTCTTGTGCAGTAGGACTAATCATGTGAGGAAAATGAGCTGTGTTTCTATTCAGACATCATTACCTGAGACTGTTACTATTCTAGTTAAATCTGCCAAAGATTGTTACTTTCAATAGCATTAGTCAAAGGTTTTGGTTCAAACTTGTTGCCACTGAATCAATAAGAAGCAGAAGTGAGTTGGAGTCATTAAGTTAATAATGGATAAAAAGATATTTTAAAGTTGATTTTTAATGAATAAATAGTATTCATGTTAATTATTTATGAATTTTAATGACTACAGAGATAATTATCAAATTTCTGTATTTAGGGTAAACCACCACTTTCAACATATCAGATTCTGCTATAACTATTTTAAAGTTAAACATAGAAATTCTGTAATTATATTTGGAAATAGATAATAAAAATTAGGGCCAGATTTTTAAAGGTTTTTAGGTACCTAACACCAATTGATTTCATTAGGAGTTCATTGCATAAATACCTTTTAAAAACGGCCTCTTAGTCTACACTGCAGTAAAAGACCAGTGCCGCTGAGTCTCAGAGCCTGGGTCAAATGACTTGGACTTGCAAGACTCAGGCTGCGGGGCTAAAAATAGTGGTGTAGATTTTTCAACCTTGGGCTGGAGCCCAGGCTCTGCAATCCTGCGAAGGAGGAGGGTCTGAGGGTATGTCTACACTGCAATTAAAAAACCACAACTGACTCTTGGGGTTTGGGCTAAGGGACTGTTTAATTGTGGTGTAGACATTCGGGCTTGGGCTGGATTTCGGGCTCTAGGACCCTGCAAGGTGGGAGGGTCCCAGAACTCAGGCTTCAGCCCAAACCTGAATGTCTACACCACAATTAAACAGCTCCCTTAGCCTGAGCCCCGTAAGCCTGAGTCAGCTGGAATGGGCCAACCACAGCTTCTAATTGCAGTGTAGATATAACTTCAGAACCCAGGCTCCAAACATCTATGCTGCTACTTTTAGCACTGCAGCCTGAGCTCCACAAGCCCGAGTCAGTTGACCCAGCTCTGGCACTCTGTGCCACAAGCTGTTCTTTGCAGTGTAGACGTACCCTTAGTGCTCATGAAATCTGATGGACCTGCAGCCCTGGGGACTGAAGCCATCTATTAATATAAAAATAGTGACGCCATGAGTATTAACAGTGCAAGTCCCTCACCAACATACCCATATCCAGACCTGGAAGACCTCCTGTAAGGTCTCCTATTCAGTCCTTGGTCAATTAATGGTGGGCTTTGTGATGTGAATACCAGGTATATGTCTACACTCTGATTAAAAACCCCACAGCCCCGAGTCTGAGAGCCTGGGTCAGCTGACTCTGGTTCCTGGGGCGGGGGCTAAGGGGGCTATCCAATTGAAGTGTAGACATTTGGGTTCAGGCTGGAGTCTGGGCTCTGAGACCCTGTGAGGGCAGAGTCAGCTGACTCAGGCCAGCCCTGAGTCTTTCATTGCAGTATATACGTACCCCTAGGGACTGGACTGAGATCATTTATATTTTTTTATTTGCCTTAAGACTCTGATCTGGATTAGGACCCCACAGGGCTAGGTGCTATACAAAAACAGTTTGAAGATAATCTTTGTCCTGAAAAGTTTATATCTTATGCCCCACTCCTGCAAATGCTCCAAGGCCCATCTTCAAAACTGCTGCGAGGAAGCTATCATGGGCCAGTGTGGGCACAAGGAAAGCCATAAAATCTCATGACTGCATGTGTTATACTTCATTTTCCTCCGTGGAATTCATGTTGGTAAATACAAGAGACTTTATATATTTTACATAAATATTTGTTATTTACAAAATTTCACAGCAAATCTCATACTAATGAGAATATATTGTTCATGAATACAACCCAGCCCATTCAATGTTAGAAAATGTTGCTAGGAATATTTGATTGTGTTTTTGGCACTGCAGCAAATTGCTAACAAATACATTTAGAAGCTAATAAATTAGGTGGTTAAAACCAGCACTAGATTTACATTATCATTAGTTAAATCTGAAGGTTATTATAACATAATGGCATGAAAATACTATTCATTCACTCACTTATCTCCTATAAATGTTGGAGATATATCCTTCCTTATGATATTCTGATTTTATTAACAAAATTCAACCTCTTCCAGTGAATTCCTGGAAAAAAGCCACCTGATTAGAAAAGTCACAGTATTCATGAAATGTAATTTTCCCCAGCCTTATGTGTAACTAAAAGCATAGGGGAATCCCTCTCCCAAACGATCCCTGCAGTGCTTAATAAAAAAAAGACCCTGTTAAATTTGAATCATTTATATGTATTTTATGATATCATTATGGATTAGGTTCTCTGAATTTTACAATAAGAGGACGCAACAGATGGTCAAAGTTTAGTTTAAAGTCATATGTGCGTTAAAATAACTTATGCCGCCAACAAGTGACTGCACTATAAGAGGGTGTTCATTCACTACCATTTAGCATAGTTTTGTGCTCCATTGAATTGGAAACATATGTTACTTTTGAAAGCATCCACTTTACTAGAGGATTCACTGTGGTGCATGCCAGTTGGTGGCCACAGACACTAGAGAAGATAGAAACAATTTTAACTGTCTCCTATGCAGCAGTTGAACTTGTTTTGTGCATTAGTAGAATCAGAATGGAAGCTGTGATCTTTCATAGACAGCAGCAGCACTATCAAATGAGCCTTCTAGCTGACCCAGTAAGAGCTATGTCCAACCTGTCTCAGGTGAAAGCCATTCTTTGCCTGCCTTACGTTTGCCATAACTCAAAGTATATAGAACAAGTTCAAATGCAAACAATAATTTTTTTTCAAATTATTACTAGAAGTCATTCAGTGTAAGTGGACAGGATGAAATAAATATGACTGCAGTGTCTAAAAAGCTTTGGGGAATTACGTGTGTTTATTTGATAACTTTATGAATGATGAAATTATACACACACACATATCTATAGATATAGATATATAGTTTTCCCCATATAATCTGGAAGACTTTAGCTTTCCAATACTTGGAAACCAATGTTTAAAATACTGTTGTCTTAATTTATTACAAGTAACCATAGGAGCAAGAATCTTCTTTTATGTGGCAGTTTAGGGAGTTACTTGAAGAAAGAAAGGTGATTTCTAATTTGCTACAATTGAGTTTGCTGTACAGAATGTTTTCTGTTATAATGTAACAGGCTTGGTTCAAAAGAAATCAAAGATTTTACCGTAATGCCTTCCTAAATCTCCATTTATTATGGTTTTTTTCCAGACACACTCTCCTTTTCCAGTTTCTTTAAAAGAATGGTGTATACCTCAAACCAAGCCCCTAAATTGTGCTGAAATATCAGCACTCTTAGATGGAGCTGAAAGGATATCTTTTCTGCAAATATCAACCTGGTGTTTAAATGAATTTGCTTTGGCAATGCTCATGCCTCTGTTGTGTTCCCTTTGTGCAGATCTCTGGCAAAAGAGAGTTTCAAAAACAGTGTGTCAAACCCACATGTTCAAGTATTGATGGATCCCTCAATCTCAGTTTTAAATTTTGACATGGGGGTTTCCATCCTGTCACAGCGCTTGTCTAGGTAGGTCATGCAATCACAATTTAACCAACACAGCTTAAATAGGAGTGACTATCAAATACTCTGAGAGAACTCTTAAGGGTGGCTGCATGATCTCCCTCTTTGACAAAGCATTTCCATTGTCTCCATTAGCAGGTTTATTACTACACATATATATATTTCCCAAGCAAAGCCCTCCTTATCCAGGAGGGGTATAAGAGCAGAGATCTCTTGAAGTCCAGTAGGGACCTCAGTGTTCAGATTTAATTTATGTGAGACACATGTAGATCCTATGGTGTTAGGCACTATAGAAAACCCTGAGTCAGGCAGGTAGGGAACTTATACATGATCAGTGTTCAGAGTTGCAACATTTCTGAATACTTTCAAAATTAGGAATGAATTTGAGGAAATCATGATCTGATGCCTGATTATTGCATGAGCATAAATAAATAATAAAGGGAGAGCTAAATTCAGTGGAGAAACTATTCATTGCAAATTATTTGCTCAACTTTAATCTGAACGTCATCAGGCCTAGGATTCCATCGAGCTGAGGACAAATGTAAAGATTGGGTTCACATTACCATTACTTACAAATCTTATCATGCTCTGCTGCCACAAACCCTTGTAATTATTTATCTGCCATGGCTCTGCTTCACAAACTGCATTGCAGATTTGGCAGCTGATGCTGATGCAAGCTGTTATGCAAAAGAGTGGTGAAGCCCTTTAAGGAGATTAAAGCTTTAAATTCAACTAAATGAAGTCTGTAATTCAAGATCAACAGTATTTCTGTTTTTAAGTGTGATTTTTGCCAGTAGATTAATTCTTTCTGAAATAGATTATATTTCTGTAATCAGTCATCTGAAAATGAGGGGAATTGGTTTGGGGTCTGTTTGTGCCAGTTGGTGTACTTTTTGGCATTGAGGCTTTGATGAAGAACACAAGTGGCACATGTGCCAATGCTGCTACTGCTTCAAAGCTTTGCCACCAAGCAGGATGCTAATGTCATTAAAAATGTGTACTTGCTATAATCCCCAAATCCCTTTCTCTTTAATTTAGAGGAATTCCAAGTCTGACATGTTCACTTGGCACAGTTCTTTTTCTACTAACTTTGTTTCTAAAAGGAAGGGGGGGGGGAATCTGAAGCAAGATAAGCAATTGAGAAATGCTGATCAGCTAAAAACTCCCCTTCTGCTTTCTATTTCAAGTGACTTTCATGGCCTCTCTCTGACGTACATGACTGCAAAAGTGGCTACTTATGTATACTTAGTTTATAGGAAAATTTGGTATGATTTTATATTATATTGTAGGAAAAGTCATCTATATAATTATCATTATTATTTGTAAGATGGTAGGGCCTAGAATCCCCAAAGATTGAGCCCATACTGTACAAACTCATAGTAAGTGACAGTCCCTCCCTCTAAGAGCTTACAATCTAAAATAGACAAGGCAGAAAAAATTTGAGAGAAAAAGATTATTATCATTTAGCAGATGGGAAACTGAGGCATAAAGAGATCTCCTGAGTCCTTGTAAAAAGTCTCAATCACAAGACTGTTCTCTTTAATCAATAAGTAAATGTTATCATGTATATATGGCAGAGGCAAAGTGAGAGGCCCCTTACTCATCACCAAATGTGCATAGTCTACTGAGGACTGTTGTGCCAGGCAGAGTGACCACAGTTGATGGCATCATACCAGACATCGTAGAGTGAAGTTCACAGATCTGACTGAACCATGCAAATCTAGGACTCTCTGGGTATTGCCAGGTAGAGTAAAGATGTGCACTCCTTCACATGTTGATGGAGAATTTGTGAGCACAGTATGCTGGGATGTTTTTGTCCATCCTAATGACATGGGCAAAGAGCTTGCAATGCCGCTTTTGAACGTAGTGAGCAATTGAAGAAAGGCCAGATCTCTGTGAGATTAGGGCATTTTGCAAAAAGTTGAACCACTTTATGCTCAGGATTTGGCATTGACAGCACGTATAGAATGCCTCTAGCCACTCCAAGTTTGTCTGTAAGAAGGTCCACGTTTCTGCCCTGCATAGCAGTACACAGGCTTGATAGATTCTGAACTTTATCTCAGTGCAGAGACACAAAGAGCTGGAGCAGAATTGAATAGCCAGTTTTCTTGCTGGGCTGGGAGAGGAGCTGCAGTGCTGCAAGAACCATCTGCTTCCTGCACAGAGGAGCAGCTGCCCCTAAAGACAGCCCAGGGTCAGATCAGGGACTAGAGGAGTGGCGGGATCCCTGTTGCTATAGCAGTTAATGAAAGGGCTGAGAAAGTGACAGTGTTGTTATCTTTCATAATTGTGTCTCCTGTGTTATTTGGTATCTTTCTTAAAGCCCTAGCTGCTAGAATCAGGTTCTTTAATCTCAGCTTTCATTTTAAAAGAAAGAGTTTCTAGCTCTCATGACTATGAACCATGAAAATGTCAACCCTAAACTATCTAACCCCAAAAAGCAAATATAATAAATCTACATTTATTGATTTGTAAATCTCATAATTTCTAAGCCACTATCATAGAATCGTAGGACTGGAAGGGATCTCAAGGGGTTTTCTAGTCCAGTTCTCTGCACTCAAGGCAGATCATTCCTGACAGGTGTTTGTCTAACCTGCTCTTAAAAATCTCCAATGACAGAGATTCTGCAACCTCTCTAGGCAATTTATTCCAGTGCTTAACTACCATGACAGTTAGGAATTTTTTCCTAATGTGCAACCTAAACTGCCTTTGCTGCAATTTAAGCCCATTGCTTCTTGTCCTATACGCAGAGGTTAATGAGAACGATTTTTCTCTCTCCTCCTTCTAACAACCTTTTAGGTACTTGAAAACAGTTATCATGTCCCCCTCAGTCTTCTCTTCTCCAGAGTAAACAAACCCAACTTTTTCAATCTGTCCTTGAAGGTCATGATTTCTAGACTTTTAATCATTTTTGTTGCTCTCCTCTGGACTTTCTCCAATTTGTCCACATCTTTCCTGAACCAAGAACTGGACACAATACTCCAGTTGGGGCCCAATCAGCGTGGAGTAGAGCAGAAGAATTACTTCAGTCTTGCTTATAACTCTCCTGCTAATACATCCCAAAATGAAGTTTTCCTTTTTTGCAACAGTGATACACTGTTGAGTCCTATTCAGCTTGTGATCCGCTGTGACCCCCAGATCCCTTTCTGCCGTGCTCCTTCCTAGGCAGTCATTTTCCAATTTCTGTATGTGCAACTGATTGCTCTTTGATCATGAATTTGGGGTCCTGATTCATAATATTTGAACCTTTTAGGCTGCCAGTGCTGGAGTGAGGTCAGCTGAGAGAGATTGCTGGGGTCTGCTGAGACTCTAAGCGTACTTCTTAAGAGCACTGGGAGGTCCAGCCGGTGATTCACTTACACGATGCAGCCTGGAGTGTATTCGGCAAGGCTGCAGAAGAGCAGCTTTGATCAAACCTACTCAGAGGCTAGAAGCCGATGGGTAATTCTGAGTTTGTGGAAGAGTCAGAAAGTTTATTCCCTAACCCCCAGCAAACTCAAGCGTACACTTTAGATGTTGGAGAATCAGGCAGGGGCTCTGTATTTGGGAAGTGATTAGCCACCCTAGTGATATTCAGAGGGAACAAACCAGTAGTGCAGGGGTCGGGTGCCGAGTCTTCATTTATTCACTCTAATTTAAGGTTTTGCATGCCAGTAATACATTTTAACGTTTTTAGAAGGTCTCTTTCTATAAGTCTATAATATAGAACTAAACTATTGTTGTATGTAAAGTAACTAAGGTTTTTTAAATGTTTAAGAAGCTTCATTTAAAATTACATTAAAATGCAGAGCCCCCCCGGACCGGTGGCCAGGACCTGGGCAGTGTGAGTGCCACTGAAAATCAGCTCGCGTGCCGCCTTTGGCACGCGTGCCATAGGTTGCCTACCCCTGCACTACTGATTTGGGGAACCTACGACTGAAATCTTTTAGTGTCCCTTTAAAGTCTTAAAGTATCAGAGGTATAAAGCTCAGATAGATGCCTTTTCTCTGCAGAGAAAGTGAGAATGGATTGTATACAGTCGTGGGCACAATCTTCTTTGGAGGTTTGTCCATCTCAGTTGGTTCCTGGTATCTCATGAGATGAATGGGAGTATCACAAGAGTGTATTTATATGGCAAGAGTACTACACAGGGTAAATCTGATTTTTTGATATGGCTTCTGAAAATTATTTTGATTAAACTTGTTGTTTTCAGATTGTGTCCATTTCTCAGGGTGACTTCGGGGAAAGAGACATTGCTTTGTGTAGGGTGTGATTAGGCCACTAGGATAGAATTTCCCCCTTACCTGAAGTCACCTGTGTCACCTTAAATTTGGCATTTAATGACCTGTGGTTGTTTAGATCTGCAACTGTATTGTGCTCTTAGCGCTTCCTCTTGCCGAGTGCAGATCAACTCCTGGAGGAACTGAGCTTCTTTAACTACTACTGACTTCAACAGGGGTTGAAAATGCAATTGCTCAGAGTCATGCAGGATTGAGCCTTTAATGTAGTTTTTTATGATTCAATATAAAAATTCCTTGCATTAAAATAGTGTTTCACTTTTGAGGCAATCCAAGTATTTTATAAGCCCTACTTAAACTCCACAACACAACAGACATTTTACAAACTGGGAAAATGGACAGATGTGAAAAGTGGACCCATGGTCCAGTAGCAAGTCAGTGACCACTTCAGAAATAGTGCCCAGAAATTCTGACTCTTCCTGCTAACCCCCCCCCCATGTTGTCAAAGTAAGTAAACTTGACAGCACTTCTTTGAGATTTTTACTTGTTGGGACTAGAAATTAATAAGAAAATTAATCAAAATAATATATTGAGAGCTGTGAGATCTCGACCATTTTATGTGCACACTGTGGAAGTAATCAGATAAACTCCATCTAAGTGAATAAGGCAAACCATATGGGAAGCCTACTGTGTGAATGAGGGATTAAGCCCCAGTCTTTTGTGTGAGACTATGGGGGCTAATTCACCAGAGTTCACATCCCTGTGGACAGCTTACTACTGCTCTAAGGATAGTGATTATGTACAAATGTGGCCACAGAGCATAAAGAATGATTACCCTTAGCAAAAGATTAATCCTACAAACCATTTTAGAGATGAGGATTAAACTCTCAACTGTAGCATTTAATTTCACCATCACCAGAATTGGTGAATACTGCTATTAGGATGTAGCAACTGTCACCCGTGGCGTGTTCGTCATACACTTCATGCAACAGTTAGATTTTTCTTGGCCAAAGCCTTTTGTTAGTTGAATGTGCCAGAGTCAAAGAAATGAAATGAAGAATTTAGAAATGGAATTGATATTTCCTCACTAGAATATAGTTTCATTACTTTACAGTTAAACCAGATGAGTGAATTTAAGTTTCTCAGTTATTTACTTTTCTCTCTTTTTCTCTCTCTCTCTCTCTCTTTTTGGGGGGGGGGTAACTGAATTGTTTTATTGCTTATGAAAGTTCTGGACCACTGAATCCTACATTTAGTATTAACTGGACTCAAATGAAATGCCTATCACCTGTGGCTAAGGACCATATTCTGCAACATCTGTAAAAGCTGTTTCAGCTCCAGTAGATCAGCAAAATAATTATGTTCACTGACAGAAACAGAAACTTGCTGAACTAGATGAGGACTTTATGAGCATTGTTCTAATGATATTTTTATTCATTCCGAAAATCATAGCTACAAAATGGCTTGTTGTGAAAATGGTAAACTTGAAAGAGTGAATAAGACAGTTTTTACCAAGTTGGCAGGGCCGGCTCCCGGCACCAGCTTGCCAAGCAGGTGCTTGGGGAGGCCACTCCGGAGAGGGGCGGCATGTCAGCTATTCGGCGGCAATTTGGCGGATGGTCCCTCACTCCTGCTCTGAGTGAAGGACCTCCCGCCTAATTACCGCCGCAGATCACGATTTTTTTTTTTCGCGGCAAAAACCCTAGAGCCGGCCCTACAAGTTGGAACACCCTTATCTCTGTAAAAAGGTTTGTGAATGTCATAAATGTTATGGGTTGAACCTCCCCCCCCATCCAGGGTCCTTATGTGCTGGGGTTCCACTGAGCTCACCCGTTCCACCAGCCTGGGCTCCCTCACCCTGTCCTGCTGCACACACACACACACAGAAGTAAGGATGCACCCAGCCGTGGAATCACACAGTCTGCAATCAGCTCTGTGTGGGAAGACTCAACTCAGGGATTTGCCCAGCACTCTGGTGCACGCATCCTCTGGAGTGTAAACCCACAATTATATTGTCTTGCGCTGTATAGAGATCTGTACAGCATAAGCTCATGAAATTTGCCCCCTCCCCCACCTCCCGAGTCATGAATTGCACAAACTGGGTTTTGGAATAAACAAAAACAAGTTTATTAACTACAAAAGGTATTTTAAGTGATTATAAGGGATAGCAAACAGAACAAAGCAGATTACTGAGCAATTAAAACAAAACATGCAAACTAAACTTAATACACTCAGGAATACTGGCTACAAATAATAATTTCTCACCCTAAATATTTTTTCAAGAAGTTTGCAGAGTTTCTTGAAGGTAAATTGCACTGCTTGCAGTCTAAATCTCCAGGGATTCCTTTTACAGGCTGACCTTTCTTGCCTGGGCTCAGCCCCTGGCTCCCCCAATTTAGTTCCTTTGTTTCTTCAGGTGTTTTCAGCAGTCTTCCGTCTCGGGCAGGGAGGCAGTGGAAAAAAAGCCCAGATTAATCACCCCCCAACCTTAAATAGGATTTGCATATGGGAGGAATCCTTTGTTTCCCATCCCGTGGAAAAATACCAGCATTTTAAGATGGTATCCTGTACCAGGTGACATGATCACATGACCCTGCAGTGTCAAAGCAGCATCCCAGGAAACTTCTCAGGTAGGAGGGAGATTAGTAACTTCAAAGTCCTATTGTCCTTCCTAATGGCCCATCCAGGCTGATTGCATACTGTCTGGTGGGTGTTCCCCAAGTACACACACAGTTGTAATAGTTACATAGTCAATATTCCTAACTTCAGATACAGCAATGATACATGCATAAAAATTGGATAATCACATTCAGTAAATCATAATCTTTCCAATGATACCTCACATGACCAATCGTGCATAAAACATATTTTAGTTATGCCATATTCATATCACGACCATATTTCTATGAAGAATATGGGGCATAATGTCACAATGAGCTTTCATGATTTTTTTTAAAGAGTTTCTCTCTTCTGATTGTGAAGAAAGAATTTAAAATCCTCAAACTTATACTTTTCCCATAGTGACTTTTCCTAAAAATCTTTGGATATTCATGATGATGATTTTTCCATTACACATTATTCAGTAAATAAATGTATCTTAAAATTTACACATCAAAATGTCTAGAGACACTATAATGACTCTGTCCCTACAGTAAATTCTGCATGCATGCCAAAGTACTTACCAACTTGAGAGTCAAGCCATTATTGTCAATCAGATAAATATTCCTTATACCAAAATAGGTTTTTTACTCCTAATACTTAAACAGGTTAAAAACTTTAATTCTGAAAATACTAAATGACCAAATCTACATACATTTGTGTGAAACTTGTAGTTTGTAGTTAAGTACTTTTCTGAGATGGCCATACTAATTTATAACATTGCCATGCAGGATTCCTTTCATGATTTTCCTACCTCCTGTGTGAGGGAGGAAGTGGGAGGGGAGAAATTAAAAATTCATAGGCTAAAAAATTATATTGAAATGCCTTTAGGTTTAAGACAGAAAGAGCCAAGGCTCCTATAAGAGCCAAGGAAGTCTAAGTGATAACTAATTCTCCAGCTTTGACTTTTGATTTTGGATTAGATTCTCCGCTTCCCCTAGTTTTGGTTTGCCTAGGTGAGATTACAGCAGCCACGGGACTACTCTAATCTATGCTGACTATGGTCCTGAGGGGCCATGGACATCTGACAGCCAGGGATTATCAGAGTGCAGAGTGCCCCAGCCCTGTCTCCTTGCCATCCTCAACACTCCTACTTTGATGTAGAAAGATGATGGGGGATGATGTACCAATTGACTATGCTGGCTCTATACCTGCTAGGGATTCCAGTATGCGGAGACTCTCCTCAGACTGGGGAGAGCTCGTCAGTTTTCCGCTACTTTGCCCTGCTGGAGTGATTGCTATTGTCCTGAGAAACGAATTAGAGACAAGAAAGGAAGAGAATTTCAGTTTGGATACAATTTCTTAAAATGTAAAATTTTTCCCCTCTGCTTGTTTCATACTTATTCCAATTTGACTTGCTCAAATGAAAATTATATCTGAATATAAATATCTCACTAGCACAACTGGGCCCTCATCTCAGTTGGGAACTTTAGGGCACTACTAGAATACAAGGAATGAATAATAATAATATTGAATGCATTTGGACTATATGGACCAGATTGTGATCTTGCTTCAATGGATTTACTCCAGACTAACAGTAGCAAAAATAATCCGTTATACAGCTAGATGAGCAAATATTTTGGGGAATTTATGAATGTTTATCCCAATCTGTAATTGCCAATTTTACACAGGATTCTAATTTGTTGTTTGAAATGCAACTCTGCTCTAACAAGAGCCTGAACATGGAGCCTGAACTGGATGTGGAGCATTCAGGATAGAGTCTTTCCACATATCGTGCAGAGCACAAAGGGCCTGGTTGGTTTTGCAGAATCCAGCAGGAAAACTTCTCTTGCAATTTATTCATGCTGATGTGCCTTATGCTACTACTAATTTTTATGCTCTGTTGCTGATGCCAGGGCATTCTCTTGGGCCACAGTCAGCAGGCACACTCTGATTCTTCACATGCCAAGACAAGAAAATCAAGTTCAGTCCTCAAAAGAATTTACCATGTATTCTGAGAATCAGCAGATAGCATTTCAACAGGACATTGTTCAGAATGATTTTGCCCTTCTCCACCATCACTTTATTGTGTAATAAGGGCTTTTAGGAACTCAAACATGAAACAAGAAGAGGAGGATTTTCTTTACAGTTGGTCACAACGGGTAGACAATTAGTGACCTGCGGATGGCCTGTGCCGGCTGACTCGGGGCTCACAGGTCTTGGGCTAAGGGGCTGTTTACTTGTTGTGTGGATCATAGAATTATAGAATATCAGGGTTGGAAGGGACCTCAGAAGGTCATCTAGTCCAACCCCCTGCTCAGAGCAGGACCAATCCCCAACTAAATCATCCCAGCAAGGGCTTTGTTAAGCCTGACCTTAAAAACCTCTAAGGGAGGAGATTCCACCACCTCCTTAGGAAACCCATTCCAGTGTTTCACCACCCTCCTAGTGAAAAAGCTTTTCCTAATATCCAACCTAAACCTCTCCCACTGCAACTTGAGACCATTGCTCCTTGTTCTGTCATCTGCTACCACTGAGAACAGTCTAGATCCATCCTCTTTGGAATCCCCCTTCATTCTACTCTTCTGCAGACTAAACAATCCCAGTTCCCTCAGCCTCTCCTCAGAAGTCATGTGCTCCAGCCCCCTAATCATTTTTGTTGCCCTCCGCTGGACTCTTTCCAATTTCCCCACATCCTTCTTGTAGTGTGGGGCCCAAAACTGGACACAGTACTCCAATGTCGAATAGAGGGGAATGATCACGTCCCTCGATCTGCTGGCAATGCCCCTACTTATACAGCCGAAAATACCTTCTTGGCAATAAAGGCACACTGTCGACTCATATCCAGCTTCTCGTCCACTGTAACCCCTAGGTCCTTTTCTGCAGAACTGCTGCCTAGCCATTCGGTCCCTAGTCTGTAGCAGTGAATGGGATTCTTCCATCCTAAGTGCAGGACTCTGCACTTGTCCTTGTTGAACCTCATCAGATTTCTTTTGGCCCAGTCCTCTAATTTGTCTAGGTCCCTCTGTATCCTATCCCTACCCTCCAGTGTATCTACCACTCCTCCCAGTTTAGTGCCATTTGCAAACTTGCTGAGGGCGCAGTCCACGCCACCCTCCAGATCATTAATGAAGATATTGAACAAGACCGACCCCAGGACCGACCCTTGGGATACTCTGCTTGATACCGGCTGCCAACTAGACATGGAGACATTGTTCACTACCCGTTGAGCCCAATGATCTAGCCAGCTTTCTATCCACCTTATAGTCCATTCATCCAGCCCATATTTCTTTAAGTTGCCAGCAAGAATACTGTGGGATACCATATCAAAAGCTTTGCTAAAGTCAAGGAATAACACGTCCACTGCTTTCCCCTCATCCACAGGGCCAGTTATCCTGTCATAGAAGGCAATTAGGTAAGTCAGGCATGACTTTCCCTTGGTGAATCCATGCTGACTGTTCCTGATGACTTTCCTCTCCTCTAAGTGCTTCAGAATTGATTCCTTGAGGACCTGCTCCATGATTTTTCCAGGGACTGAGGTGAGGCTGACTGGGCTGTAGTCCCCTGGATCCTCCTTCTTCCCTTTTTTAAAGATGGGCACTACATTAGCCTTTTTCCAGTCCTCCGGGACCTCCCCCAATCACCATGAGTTTTCAAAGATAACGGCCAATGGCTCTGCAATCACATCTGCCAACTCCTTTAGCACCCTTGGATGCAGTGCATCTGGCCCCATGGACTTGTGCTCGTCCAGCTTTTCCGAACCACTTCCTTCTCCACAGACTGTTGGTCAGCTCCTCCAAATGTTGTGCTGCCCAGCGTAGCAGTCTGGGAGCTGACCTTGTTCATGAAGACAGAGGCAAAAAAAAGCATTGAGTACATTATCTTTTTCTATATCCTCTGTCACTAGGTTGCCTCCCTCATTCAGTAAGGGGCCCACACTTTCCTTGACCTTCTTGTTGCTAACTTGCTTGGGCTGCAGCCAGAGTTCTGTGACCCTTCCTCCTCACAGGGTCCCAGAGCCCGGCTGCCATGATGATAGAGAAGGGCAAAATCATTCTGAACAATGTCCTGTTCGAATGCTAAGGGGATGTTTAATTGTGGTGTAGACATTCGGGCTCAGGCTAGAGCCCTGGCTCTAGGACCCTGCAAGGTGACAGGGTTCCAGAGCTCGGGCTGCAGCCCAAGCCTATACCACAATTAAACAACCCATTAGCCAGAGCCCTGCAAGCCCATGTCAGCTGGCACGGGCCAGGTGTGGGTGTCCAATTGTGGTGTAGACATACCTAATAGGTGTTTCTTAAAGAAAAAATAAATTTAGGTCTGATGCTTAATGACAGCCTTTTGTGCCTAATATATTTATGAAACAATATAAGAATGAGTAGTGCTTTAAAGATTTCCTTATAATGTGTTATGATCTGTGAATTTTTGGATTATCGATCCCACAATATGGGACATATGAGAAAGTAAAGTAGCTTTAATCAGATTATCCAGTTGTTCCCATATTATTCTCAATTGTATAGTTATTGAGAGTTTCATAGAAAACAGGCTCCTTTCTTAAGCTTAATTCTCTTTTGGAAGTGTGTGTGTGTGTGTGTGTGTGTGTGTGTGTGTGAGAGAGAGAGAGAGAGAGAGAGAGAAATTTATGTTGGTTGACACCTGCTTTAGAGTCATGTCATTTGAGTTTTCTGCATAGCGTTCACAAGGATTGGCCACAAACAGTTCACTTGGTGCTAATTCCTTCAGCATCAACCTTATAATGATTAATTCAGCATATTACAAATATTGATTAAATTTACTGAGACTGGCTCATAAAGCAGAAATATTATACACTGTGATAATGGCTATTTTACATCAACTAAGTGTTTTCAAGTTATTTTTGTCTATCCATATCAATATACTTGCACTATCTTCTTAATATAGTGACTTAAGTAATGAGTCATATGCTATTTTATAGGGCTTTTCCTGAATCATTTCTCAGAGAGAGAAAAGGTGCTCAGAATGAAAAGCTGGCAGCTAAGTGCCTTATCTTTGTTATAGTTAATATTTTGGGCACATTAAACATATTTCTTCCTCTCTTGTTGCTGGAAATGCACATTGAAAAGGGCCATTGTAGGCATACTGTGGCTCTGTTGCTCATTTAATCTGATGAACTGAAGAACAACATACGCTACAGTATAGCATATATAAGGTTCATAATAGCTGGGTAAATTAGGGACACTTGAATGCATTTGATTCTCAGACTACAGTTGTTTCTCTCTTTTTGATCATGTAGCACAGCCTTTTCTGCCAGGCACACAACTGAAAGTGCTTATTTTAGAGAAGAAAAGGACAGTTGGACTGAATTCAAACCCTTCTTTAGAGAGTCTCTCACGGGCAGATTCTTAATTCATTTCTTGTGTCCTGGAGTAGAGAGCATGTACTTTGTTTTCCTGTCCTTGTGCTAATGCATATCATACCCATTGGTCTTCCTTGGATCATAGTTCTATAAAATGTTTGAAGAGGAGTTCTTAACTTTCCAAGCCTTTCTCTCATCTTCTGCCCATCTTTTGGACTGACATAGAAGACTTGTCTTTAGGGTGCAGTGGGAGATTAAAATACAATTTCTATCTTTTTATGTTAGGGATTTTATAGCATCCATCACCATAGTATCTAAGTGCATCACAAGTAAATTAGATCTGCATGGCAAGGTCCCAAATGGACTTCGTGCATATTCTGTCCCTCTGCTTTCCCGGGTATACCAACCTTTCTTGTTATGGTGGGAAAGCTTCCTCAAAGAGAAGGGTCTTGCAAAGAGTTGCTGGGGCTCAAGCAATTTTTTTACTTACATAACTGACGCAGCAAGCCCAGAGGTACCAGGGCTATGAACTGCCAAGCCTAGAGGTGGGGCTCAGCCCTGGCATGCCTTGGCACAAATTAAGCACTGGTCTTGCAACATATCCTTGCTCAGACTCAATTAGACTGACCTCCTGTGGGACCTAGTTTCAAAGCCAAAGACTCAGCAAAAATGCTGATCTCTTGCTCTCATGTACTTTGTTTGGGTTTTATGAACTACTAAATTGTTCCAAAGGAGCGCAGCTGTTTTGGTGTTTTGGAGATGTGATCACTGACCGATTGATGGCTCTGAAGATCAGGATCAGACCCATGACCTTGTAATGGAAGTAGATGCTGTAACAGTGGAGGGATTGGAACATTATTCTTTACAGAGCTTTTTCTTCCTTCATCCTCAGTACAGATTTTTTTTTTATACTAACCCCTCTTTCAACTTGGTGCTTTTAAACTGTTTTGTCAGCATCATGGCATTTTCCTGTACAGCTTCAGATACTATATCAAACCACTGTAAAACAAATTTCACTGTATGGAAAACTAATTGCTAGTTTAACTTCTTGAACTAACCATCTGCATAGAATTGCATGCAGATACAATAGTCCATTACTCAAAGCTTTGCTCTGTTTTGCCTTGGTTGTGGGACAAGATATTTAATCATTCACATTACAGCTAAGGAGTGTCCTTGAACACCCTACACTCCCCCTGAAGCCAGTGGGGTATAAAAAGAATGCAAGATCAAGCCTGAAGCCAGTAATCACTGCCTTTTAATATTTTCCTTATACACATGTTGAGCCAAATTCTACTCTCCATTACAGTTTAAATTCACATTGTGGTTTAAATCCACAGTAATTTCAAGGATGTTGTTCTAGATTTACAGCAGTCTCCCTAAGGGCACAATTGTATCCAATGATATTAAAATCTTAATAGGAAAAAAAAGGTAAGACACAAATAGAATGCTAAGACTAATTATTTCTTTGGCTTTAATGTGTTAGACAGCATTTACCACTTGTAGATTCTCCGTTAGAGACCCCTGATTCTTGGTCAAGGGTTTTACTTTCTCTTAGGATCTTATCCAGCAAATAGCTAACTGCTGGCCCATTCCAGAAAATGTAAGGTGTTCCCCATTAGAGATAACCTGGAGTTTAGCAAACTATAATTTATTTTGCAAATTCTACATTTTATTTCATGTGTCTTATTCCTGCCAACTCGTTCCCTTGCATGCGTCATCTGGGTCAATTCCAGAAAAAAATAGGGATTTTATTATCCTCAGAGATTTTCTCTTTTTCCTGAATTTGACCAGGAATCTATCACTTTCTCCTGTGTAAGAAAGGGGATCACTAGTACAAATGCCCCATTGCTGTAGTGATACATCCTGTCTGATAGGGGTCCTAGAGCTATTTTCTACATCGATTGATGTTTAACCTCTAGGGAACCGTCTTTTCAACAAATGTATTTGAGTCACGTTTATATTTACTTGAAGGAACTCCTAGAATCTGGGTATTTCTTCTGCTCATTTGATTCTCTAGCACCTCAGCTTGTTGGTTAAGGTTCTGAGTTTTATAATGGCATTGTAAAATAAGCAGGATTTTCAATACTTTCAGATCCATTGGCATTTTCTGCTGGTTCTGTGCAGTGTTTGCAGCTAGTCAAGGTGTTTCTCACTGAGATCCATATACATTAGTAATCCTTGTTGACAAAGTTTCTATTTTACTTTCCCTCAAAGCCATTATTTTATGGAGGCCCTCAGGCTTTGCAGGGTTTTTTCTCAGATGAACATTTGTGTAATACTCCCTCTTACTTTGATGGAGATTGGTGCAGGAAATTGGGTTCAAGGCTCAAAATCCAGCTACTTTTTGTTGCCCCAGTGTCTACATTCCAGAATATAACTGCTTCTATATTTAATTATGGAATTTTCTATTCTTCACAGCTCACTAATTGGCAGTTTTTTGTAGGTTATATAGGATTAGTACATATATACACTTGTGTGTGTGAATGTTCATTGGTAGCTAATGGAAAGAGGCATGAACATACTCTAACCAAACAAGCATTTGGAAAGTGAAGAAATGTTTGTGAGCACTGTTTTTGCATTATCCACCAAGTCTAATTATAATCACCAGGTTAGTCACACTGGTTCATGGTTATAACCTTATCTCCTTCCTTTAGCATTAGCTGTCCTTACTTTTTTTAAAAATTATTCTGAAATTCCTTGCTGGTGAAAAGTGCTGGATTGACTGCACTGATGACTAAAATTTGTGTGCAACATAGGGACAGCACAGACTCCCCTACCAGCATGCCTGCCCTTTGATCTGGAAAAACAATTTCTAAGGATATGAAAGTAGCTAAGTGCCTATCTTACTCAGTCTTTCCTGCAAGTGGCATCTGTAGTAGTGTTGGTTTCTGTGCATTCCATTTGTCCAGTCAGAAGTGGATTGAACACCTGTTCATTTCATATGGGCCACCAAAAAGACTAACTGGTAAAAATGAATTTTAAACATAAACTAAACTGGATTTGGACCCAGGAATATATAGAGGAAAGGTCCATCCTTTACTGGCTGCTATCTGGCTTGCTTTAATGTGTTTTCGCTTACTTATAGTTATTTCATCTTGCTCAGTCTGAGTTGAGCATGGTCTTTAAAGATTTTTCCAAACATGCATAATCCTCATGCTACAATAACTATTCTGAGAGGATGATTACCTGCATCATGCCCATAGAATATGGGGCTAATGTTGCTGTAACTAATGCAGTAATTTAGACAGTATTTACAGTTTTCCCAGGAAACCATCCCTTTTAAGAATGACCCAACCAGCTGTTTTGCATTTTAATACAGGTCTTGAATAGCGCTGTATTTTTGGAGAACAGATCGAACAACTGTTTAATTAATTTAACTAGGTTCAAAGCTGTAGCTTCCATTAGAGGTATACTTTCCAGCATTGATTGCTGTTCCATCGTGAAATATAATGCAGCTTCTACTTCCAGATTCTTAAGTGGAGGAGAATGATCTCAGCAGAAAGCATGGCAGCTGAATGATGAACCTTGCTCATTTTGATACCTGAAAAGTTTAGAAACTTGCTTTCTTCTTTTGCTTTCTTGATTCTCCCACAAGCCAAAAGTCAGTTTTGTCAGCACATGTTGTGAGGGGTGTGAAAGCAAAGTAGGGGCAGATCAGTGGGACATAAGGTGGCAGAGATAAAGGGCATATTCTGATTTCTGTGACACGTTTGTAAGTGATGGGGAAATTGAAGAAGTTTCTAAGGCCTCCGTTGGCTAAGTGTTCACAAATCCATATTGGAATTATCCAGACCTTAGAAGAGTTCTCAGGAAAGGATGGGGGATACTTCCTCCCAATTTTCAGCCTGCAGGGAGCTTTATTTCCCTCCTTCCCCCAGTCTGTCTTCATTCGCCTCTCTCCCAAACCTGCTTCTTTCTTCCCCATCCTGAAGTACCCTAGTCACACCTACCTCTCACCAACCCCCCCGCCCAAACTCATCTCAAACCTTTTACCCATGCAGTGAAGATAAACCATAATGTGCTTGAATGGCACCTGTCTGAGCACCTAGGTGCAAGCATCTCCACTGCAAAGTCCTACCTGTGTTACTGTCCTCACTGTGTCTGCACCTGCCCATGTGGGTCTGTGGGTTCTTTGCACTCTAGGGTTTTTCCTTGTCAATTGTGAGATAAAGTGTCTGTCTTTCCAGGGGAATTGTGGGAAGGCATTGAAGGAATATCAGCACTCAGGTGATTTTGCCTGCATCCTCACTGCAAAGTGGGCAGGTTCCACCCAGAATTAAACCAAAGCCCGGGATCCAACCTATACCTCCACCTTGGTAAGCTAGTTGGGGCTAAAACACCTCCAAACCCAGTCACAGATTTCTCTGAATGGATGGTAGGGAGATTTGTGTTGAAACCCAGGTAAGAGCTCAGGTTGACTGTGCAGTGAAGCCATACCCTTACACACACCTCTTTCCTGTGGCTTGTTTACCCAGTTTGTTTACGTGCCACGTCCGCAGGTTCGGCTGATCGCAGCTCCCACTGGCTGCGGTTCGCCGCTCCAGGCCAATGGGGACTGCGGGAAGCGGTGCGGGCTGAGGGATGTGCTGGCCACCGCTTCCTGCAGCCCCCATTGGCCTGGATCGGCAAACCGCAGCCAGTTGGAGCTGTAATCGGCCGAACCTACAACGCTGCAGGTAAACAAACTGACCCGGCCTGCTGGGGGCTTACCTTGGCAGGCCACGTGCCAAAGGTTGCTGATCCCTGAACTAGCCTATATTAGCATGGGATTGTTCTAGACTAGATTATATAAGGTTTTTTTTCCATCTCTTAACTTCCATGGGCCCAGTCTTGCCAAGTGTTGAGTGCTGTCAACTCCATTGACTTGAGTAAGATCTGAGAGATCAGATCTGGTCATTCTATGATATATAGCAGTGGTTCTCAGCCTGTGGTCTGCAGACTCCTGGGGATCCACTGACTATGTCTAAGGGGTCCGTGAAAGGTTATCGTTACCATAGAACTGTGGTTTTCAACCTGTGGTGACTATGTCTAGGACTTCCAAAGGGGTCCTCAAATGAAAAAAAAGGTTGAGAACCACTGATATATAGAAAACATAATTTTTGGAAGGGAGTTATCCAAACTTTCTTGAATTCGCAGAAAAGTCTTGTGTAAATCCAAGTTTTGGATTAAGGTTTAAATTAGTTTCTAGCTTATTCCTTTTTAGAAACAATGTGAAGAGATTGAACCGAACAGGAAAGAACTGTTAATATCTTTATGAATTAGATATTCTTTTTTTTTTCCTGTAGAAGTTGCTCCCACACTGAAGCATGGCTATTTGAATTACCTATACATTTTGTGGGCTAGTCAGGTATATGTCACCAATTTGAATTAACATGGATTCTGCAAAGTATTTAAAATTAACTCATTCAAATTATTCCCCACAAGGTTTATGCAGTGTTGTAGCCATGTTGGTCCCAGGATAGTAGAGAAAAAGTGGGTGTGTTACGAGAAAACTGGACTTGACATAACCCACAGCCATCTTGTGCACTTAGTGACCAAAAACTGGAAGTGAGAACACCACTTAGCAAGAAGAAATTTGGCCTTGCTTACACAGACAAAAACAGGAGCTGACAAGGTTAGCTGCCCTGGCTCTAAGGCCTAGTCTTCACTTACCGGCTGGTCCGGCGGCACGCCATCGATGTTCTGGGATCGATCCCGGAAGTGCTCACAGTCGGCGCCGGTACTCCAGCTCGCCGAGAGGAGTACGCGGCGTCGACGGGGGGAGACTTCCGGCCGCGTCTGGACCGCGGTAAGTTCGGACTAAGGTACTTCGAATTCAGCTACGAAGTCCGGACTAAGTGGGGACCAGGCCTAAGTGCCTGTGTCCTTAAGTTTCTTCCTAGAGCTGCTTTGCTGATAAGTAACAATTATGAGTTCTTTGCTGTTGCTGGGAAAATGATCATCCTATTAAAGATTACTTTAAGTTATGCTTTGTTTTAAGTTACTTATAAAAAATTAGTTAGAAAGTGTACTTTGAGAAAAGTTTGAATTTTCTAAGAGCAAAAAGACAATAATATTAATCTCCCCAGCAGCTAGGAGAAAGGCTTGCTAGAACCCTGCTGCTGCCACTCGCTATCACTTCAGATTTTGGATAACTATTTGGGGGTGCTTCTAGGTTATTGATAGTTTTAATATGTGCTTTGTACTCAATAAGAATATGGATTTTTGAGTAAAAGCACACTTGTGGGTATCAATCATTTATCAGATGGAGGTGCTGTGTTCCCTCACTGATTTATTTCCTGACACTGCCTGAAAAACAGAGATTGGTTACCATAGCTTTGGGTTCAGATAACCCTGGGTAATAGGCGAAGTAATATCTTTTTTTGGACCAACTTATGTTGGTGAGTGAGAAAAGCTTTTGAGATTACAAAGAGCTCTGCTTCAGCTGAAGAGCTCTGTGTAAGCTTGAAAGCTTGTGTCTCTCACCAACATAAATTGGTCCAATAAAAGATGTTACTTCCCTCACCATGTCTCCCACATAGGTTTATGGGATTTTCAATCATTCATCTATAACAACTTTATCATAACATTTTTGCTGTGTAAATGTTATTTCAACTGAGTAGATATGTTATTTAAATCATGCAATAGTATTTACTTACTAGTTATTAGTTAACATTCATAATTCAACATAAAATGAAATTAATGGCGATATCCCATCTCCTAGAATGGACCTTGAAAGGTCATCGAGTCCAGCCCCCTGCCTTCACTAGCAGGACCAAGTACTGATTTTTCCCCAGATCCCTAAATGGCCTCCTCAAGGATTGAACTCACAACCCTGGGTTTAGCAGGCCAATGCTCAAATCACTGAGCTATCCCTCCCCCCTCAGTCTGGGTTTGTGCTATAATGCTGGAAATGATAGTTAATTTTTCATAATTTTATCAGAATATAAAATGAAAAGCAGACACCAGCATAATCCAAAACAAAAATAGAATATATTTCACAGTATGACTGCAAGGAAGTAAATTTAAACAAGTGTTGTTGCTTCAAGTATCTGTGATTGATATTCTTTCCCTCTGAAACATAATAATGTTGCTAGGTATATAAATCACCATGGGGTGTAGAATGACATGTTCTAGATGATCAGACCTATTTAGCCAAGCAGGCACTGTATTACTTCATCTTCTCA
The DNA here is from genome assembly GCF_011386835.1 of Chrysemys picta bellii. Taxonomy (NCBI): domain Eukaryota; kingdom Metazoa; phylum Chordata; order Testudines; family Emydidae; genus Chrysemys; species Chrysemys picta. The sequence goes on along the minus strand of NC_088794.1, from coordinate 52,049,754 downwards.
GAGCCATAACTTGAGACATAACCCTTAGGCAAAACTAATCCAATTCCTCTTCTTTCCCTGTTTTTATTCTCCCACACTCTCTGGGTTTTAAAACACAATGTAATGGGAGACAAGCTAAAATGTAAAATATAATGAAATAAGTTGAAAATGAAGTCCATTTGCTAAGAAATGCCACCGTGGGCTAACATTAGAGAAAATAATGACATTAATAGCTTACAGTGGTGTGCAGAAAATGCATGTACTATGAAAAGCTTAATAATTCTGGTCCTGTTCTATCCCCAGTTATGCAGCCTGGGCAAAATTTCACACTCTTCACTCAATCAAAATTCCCATTGAAATAAATGGAACTGTTTACAGAGTAAACAGAGTAAAGTACCATCAAAGAGTGACTTACCTGTTTAATGGAAAATGCAGTGAGCATTACCTATGCCATAATTAGCTGCTTCCCAGCATGATGAGTCAGGTGACAGTCTGGTGAACATCTGAGCCTCATAAAAAGAGCTAAGAGAACTCAGAGAGTGGGAAGCTCTGAGGTAGGATCTGCAGGAAGCAGGGGACTCCAGTGAGTGGTAGACTGTAAGACGGACTCCAGGGAAAGCAGCTTAGGAGTCAGCCCTTTACCTCAGAGGAGAGAGAGACTTAAAGGTAGCCCTGAAGGAGGGCTGAAGATTAGCCCAAGAGGAAGAATCTTTTGTTTGTTGGGATTTGGGTGTCTTTGGACTTTTGTTACTCTGGAAGGTGTTAAATTTGCTTAGTTAGTTGGCCAAAGGGCCAAGCCACATTACCAATACTGACCCATGTGGGGAAGGCTGAGGGGACTCATCTTGAAGGAGGAGAGTGAGGCAGAAGAGGATTATGAGTGGCCATGCCTGTACTATGCAACATAATCAAGGGAATCCCAATCAGTCGCTGAGCAGTTAACCCTCAGAATATCTGAGAGGAAGGCTGATAAATATTATTTTCCCCATTTTGCAGATGGGGAATTTGAAGCAGATAGGATAAATACAACTCAGTGTCAAAGCCAAGATTCCAGTTTAGGACTTTGAGTGAGTGCCATTTGGTGCTTAGACCATTAGATCATGACAAATAGAAGTGGGGGGAAAAATCAGTATAGCGCCTGACCTATGTTTGTTCACAGCAGTCCATATTCTCAACATTTCATGCTAACAATTTACAAAATTCAAATCTAGTGGGATAGTTTGGCAGTGACGTGTGTCTCATAAGGTATGTGATACAAATCAATGAATGTGATGGACAAAATATATAGGTATTAGATATATTAAAAAACAATTGTATCCACATACATTCCTTGAATTTATATATTCATTGTTTTTTATTTTTGGTTATTTTCTTAGATTTCATAAAAAAGGCAAGTAATGGCCCTAGAATCCGAAGTCATCTGTTTATCTATAGACTAAGTAGAACAGAGGGTTGTCCACACTGGATTGTGCCAATGCACCTCTACCCTGACCTAAAAGGAAAGGAGTTCTAGCTCTATGCCCAATGTTTGGCCTCTCTTTTGAGATTGCCAACCAGGGTGCCAATTGTTTTAGTGTAGACCCCACCTACCCTCTAAATGAAAATCTGTTCAAACTACAGATATTCCCTTTTCTACACTACATGAAATTCTCTCTGTTGTACCAGAACATCTGTTAAAGCAACATTAATTGCAGAATGTATTCAATGGTGAATAGAGTTGGGCAAAAAGTTAGCAATTAAAACCTGCTGCCACAGAAAATGTGCCCAGTTACAATCTTAGGGTTACCATATTTCAGCAAGCAAAAAAGAGGACGGGAGGAGCCCCGCCCTAGCCCCGCCCCTGCCCCTCCCACTTCCCGCCCCCCCAGAACCTCCAACCCTCCCCCCGTTCCTTGTCCCCTGACTGCCCCCTCCTGGGACCCCTGCCCCTAACTGCCCCCCAGGACTCCACTCCCTATCTAAGCCTCCCTGCCTCTTGTCCCCTGACTGCCCCAACCCTTATCCACACCCCCACCCCCAGACAGACCCCTGGGACTCCCACGCCCCATCCAACCACTCCCCACCCCCTGACAGCCCCCCCCCCGAACTCCCAACCCATCTAAACCCCTCTGCTCCCTGTCCCCTGACTGCTCCGATCCCTCTCCCCACTCCTGCCCCCTGACAGCCCCCCCTGAACTCCCGACCCCCCCCCCGCTCCTTGTCCCCTGACTGCCTCCTCCTGGGACCCCTGTTCCTAACTGCCCTCCAGAACCCCACCCCCTACCTAAGCCTCCCTGTTCCTTATCCCCTAACTGCCCCCGCCTAAGACCCCCCCAACTGCCCCCCAGGACCCTACCCCCTACCTGTACCCTGACTGCCCAAAACTTTCTCCACTCCCCCCCAAAAGCCCCCCCCCGTTTCTTGACTGCCCCCTCCAGAACCTCCCTGCCCCTTCTCCTGCCCCCTGGCCCCCTTACCCTGCTGCTCAGAACAGGGTGTTGGGCTCTGTGCCAGCCGGACACGTGGCTGCGCTCCCCAGCACAACAAAACCCGGTCCCTGGCCCTGCACAGTGCTGCCGGACCGGGCTGCAGGGGAGAGCTGCCCTTGTATCAGCACAAAGTGCTCTCGCTCCCGTTTTGCTACGCTGCATGGCAGAAACCGCTCCCAGTTGCAAAAGGGGAGGGCTGCACTTTGTGCTGATACACTTGCTCAGAATGCAGGGAGGATCCGGCTCCTCTACAGCTGCTCCGGAGTCCAGCCCGGGACTTTCCTGCAGCCCTCCCAGCCGCTCGCTCTGCTCTGCCGGGGGAGGGGGGAAATCCCGGACATTTTGAGTGCTTTACAAATTCCCCCCCGGACGCTATTTTTAGCACAAAAAGGAGGACATGTCCGGGTAAATCCGGACGAATGGTAACCCTATACAATCTTGAAATTCAGAAAAGATTTGTTGAATGGTTTGGCTAAGATTTGTAACTCTCTGGTGTAAACTGGACCCAGTTTGAAGTCATCCATGGCCAGGCCAAGTCAATGCAAGCCATTTTCTGATTTTGAAGTGCAGCCTCTCAAAATCACAGCATTGTGTGGTTCCAAACAAAACTTGGCAGTTTTAACTGAATTATCTTTGAGAGTTTGCACTTGTTCAAACACCAGACTCCAAGTGAAACCTATGGAATACAAATACTGGAGGACCTTGTAGAAAATATTTGCACATGTATCAAAACCAGAGTCTTGCATATTCTAATTCAAACTCTGTTTCACAGCCCCTGTTCCTGCAGAGCATCAGCTTACTATCACAATTGGCTCAAGGGTATATGGTCATATTATATTATTTCTTCACTTCACTTCTCTTATATTTACCAGTAACCAACCCTATAAAGCAATAATTTATGCATATTGCCTCAGATACTGGGATCTGGAATGAAGCTATGTTACAGATGAAAGTATGATTCACACCTTACTGGTTGTGTTGGGCATAAGACCTTGAGTATAGTAGGATTTACACAGATGTTTGATGAGAAACTGCCCACTGTAACATGTTTTCTCTACTAACTCCAGTTGTTACAATACAAATAGTGGAAATGATGTAAATTTTGTTATCATTCTGTCTGTAAACATTTATGTGAAGTTGCAATTATCAAGGTCAACTTAAACTTACATCAGCAGTTCCCAAACTGTGGGTCAGAACCCCAAATGGGATTGTGCCACCAGCAGATCGGTGCAGCGATCCCTAGTGTGCAGAGGAGGCCATTTTGCTCCACAGAGCATGACTTTGCATGGACAGTGTGTGTGTGAGGCATAAGCCATAAAGGACGCCATTTTGTAGAGCAAAACAGTGTCCTCCATGCAGCATGAACTCACATGTATGGTGTGTGTGAGGTCATGCTGTGTGGAGGATGCCATTTTACTCTTCAAAATGTCATCTTCCTTGCTGTCTGGCATCCTGGGAGGAAATAATTCATTAAAATAGGGTCGAGTTGGCAAAAAGTTTGGGAACTCCATCCCTATATGGTTGATTTGCAGCCATATTTAGAAAGGAGCAACTTCCCATAACTTGAGAACATTTCTTTGTTAGTGCTGGTTTCATTTTGTTTGTTTTAATAGATTAATTGACTTTTACAACTCTATCTGCGAAAGACTGGTGATCTAGAAAAATATAGTTACGGGTAATTCCATCTAAAGGAGATACAAACTGACATAAAACACTTTCTAAGCACATTTATTATAGAAAGCATCTTTATATTTCTTTAGATTATAGATGAAGAAGAAACACAATTCATGAGTAATTGTCCTGTTGCTGTTACTGAGAGTACGCCAAGAAGACGGACACGGATTCATGTTTTCTGGACAGCGCCCCCTGTTGGTACAGGCTGTGTAATTCTGAAGTAAGTACTTTTACATGGATCCAAGTTACAAGTAAAACCAGGTTCAGTTTATAATAAGTCTAATATGATTTACAGTACATTGATGCCTGTTTTTATACACATGAGTCAGCAGTAGTTTAACCTGCACAACATTCCCTTGCAGCTATTTGGCCTACATTTTTAAAAAACAGACTCAATATTCCGGGCACAGCTTTGTGTCCCCAGTTGCACCGATTTAGAAGCATAGCTTTTAGAAGACTTCACCCACAAATCAGGCAGTTAGTCTTCTAAACATTTTTTGGAGGCAATTATGCGCATAATATCGGAGGCATGATTGAAATGCTGGTAAATCCTTAAATTTTAGCCAAGCATGTCAATCGGGCTGCACTATGGTACCTGCATTTTCTCAAATTAATCAATATCACCCAGAAAAGCACTGTGTTAGATCAGCAACCGGATGTTTTGACAGAAATTTGTTTTGTTTCCTGATTTAAAGTTACAACAAAATGTTGCAGCACGCTGTCCACTGTGTTGCAAGCTAATTTAAGAACTGTGTATAATGTAATGGTGTTATAAGAGCCCCATCAGCAATCCAAGAAGATTCATTCAGAGTCAATGCACCGTTTAATAGAGAGATGATTCACTTGCCCACGAGCATCACCTTCATCTTACTTTGATTGTATTTGAGCCCTTTTTATTCCTCAAGGTGTGTATTTCTTCCAGACATTGGGGTAACTAGTTGATGGTGGTGTTTCGTTCTGATGAGAATGAGTTATATTGCTCTGTATTATCAGCATTTGTAGGCATTTGACCCTGAAGCATCACCCATTGTCTCTTGGTGGTTGAAACAGGAAGTGAAAAATGTTTAATGCAGTAAAAGCTACAGGAAACATTTAGCTAGGCCAAATTTAATTCTTAAAACCCATAAAAGTCATGATTCCTACAAAACTTTTCACAAGGGTTGGGCAGCTAGAGTACTGTGATTGCTTCTTATTATACTAATCATAACGGTCTCTGTGCTACCTGCATCTTTGTGGCATCCGCCTGAGGTTTGTCTGTCTTATTCTTTGGTTGTAAGCAAGGATCATTCCATTATATGTGTGCATAGTGCCTACCACAATAGGGCAATTAGGTACTACCATATAACAAATAATAATTATTAATATTAATTGAGTTGGAATTTATCCAGAACCTCATAATTTAAGACCCTGCTCTTACAAGAATTATGGTGGGATCTTTCACGTCCACAGGTTGTAAGGAGGAACTTGGTTTTACATAGCTTCTAAAAGTCAGCCCAACAACAAACAAAGTGTCTCTGATTAGAATTCTGAGATATTAATTAAAAAATGACTAGGGAGAAAGTGTGGGTGATTTAGTAGGTAGGTTTCTAATTTCTACAGTATATAGACTACTCATCCAAATACTTAACCATTTCCAAACTGTTAAGCTTGCAGTATCTGACAAGATCAAAACCAGGGTGGAATAACTGAAGGTCAGGTAGAAGGGCCATTGTTAAATACACATGTTTTGGTGAATGTGAATAAAACACTATTTGATTATTAGCTGTCTTTCAATAAAACTTCTGCAGAAAATACAATTTTCCCTGAACTAGTTGCTTAGAGATGCAAAAGATAAATTGACTGTTGTAATTCTGAGTTCAGTTCAAAAGAAGAATGAAACACCTCAGAAAAAAACAACTACCTTTTATTGTGATTTGTTAGAGCCGGTGATTAACATTATAATGTGGCTTTCATTTGCACTGAAATCCAGTGCTCAGTAGTACGATACATAGCAATTACTGTTGTGCTTTTTGGCATAAACTTAACACCATTTACATTTTTTCATTTGGAACTCATCTAAATTATAGGGTTTACATTAAGCCTTCTTTATAATCACCTCCCCACGCTTCCATACAAATCCATACAAATGCTGGGCACCATTTTCTCAACTATTTTGGCAATCATGAGAGCTTCAATGAGACCATACAAATTACATTGTTTAAAAATAGCTATTATAATTAGGGATGGCCAAAACCATCCAGGGGAAATTCTGCTACCTTGAACTCTGAAGGAGGCAAATCATCCCTCCTCCTCCCCACTTCGTTCTGTATATGCAGGAGTGCAGCTGTATATGCAGCACAGCTGGAGCTAGGACTCTATCCTGATAATTTGCTGGTAAGATTTGCATCAACTGGTGCTGGTGGTTTTGAGCCAGTTTTGGACAGAGAGGGCCTGATTCTTATCTTACACCATATACTGATCCATTGGCTTCAACTTACACTGCTACAAGTGTAAAGAGAATCATGCCTTAAGGAGAAAAGGTAGTTACCAGTTTGTTAGATGAAGCTAATCTACAAATACGTTTTTACCTTACTATGGGCCAAGTTCTGCTCTCATTATGCCAGCCTAAATCCAGAGTAACTCTACAGACTTAATGAAGTTACTTTGGAATTGCCCCCGTGTAACTGGGAATAGAATTTGGTCTGATGTTGTTCTTAACACTGAGTTTTATTTTCCTGGTTAGTAAAATCTGTTACCTGAGGCCCATAATTGACCAGCAGTCCCCTTAAACTTTTTCAGGCGCTGAACCTATTACCTGTTCGGCTAAAAAGCCAAAAGTGGTACGGGGAAATGGGAAAGTGAAGGTTCCAAGTGCAGCCTGGGAAGTAGAAATGCTTTGGCATGAGTACTAGTTAGTTTTGATGCATAACTTCAAGGGCAGCTTGTCGGTAGCATTAGCTTACATTTTGCCTCCCCACCCACCCCATACTACCTTGCTTTGTCACACAACTATTAATCCATTTTTTGCATAAAAGGTTAACATTACCAGGTTATTTTACATCTGATATTTCATAACCATAATTGGTACAGAACACTGCAGTCAGATTCCTCACTCCCACTGGGTTGTTGCAGCACAGAAGCCTGAAGGTTTGGTCTCTATTTTGCCCCAGTTTACAATAAATCTCTTGAATTCTCCCAGACTCTGCATTGAAATACGTAACCACGAGTCTATTGAGCATGTCTACACTGCCTGGATACATATACAATACTAACTAATGCAGCAAAGTACTTAAGCACATGCTTAGGTCCCATTGAAATCAGACTTAAGTGCATGCTTAAAGTTTAAACATCTACTTATGTGCTTTGCTGGTTCCTGGCCTATACTCTCACAGACATGTTTGTGCACACGGGGGACTCATTGAAACCTTTTCTGGAATGGGGGTGAGCAAGAGCGTGTGAGCGGCAATGATCTGTCCCTACAGCAAGTGGAACATCTTAAAAATGGATGATAGGAGAGTCTTGGGGAAATATGTATCATTACACAGAAGCGGAGAAGCTTTCAGACTTGGACTTGGTTATTTAAACGTTGCTAATCACCTCTCTTGCCATAAAATAAGAAAAAAAATTCTCCACTATCAATGTAGCTCTCATTCTGGTGTCCCAGTGCAAGAGGGCTCGGGTGAATTCAGCACACAGATCCAAAAATATGGCCTCTCACATCTAAAAGTTCTGCAGCCACTGTTCATCCTCCCAAACCTGCCGTATGATGTAATCCCACTAATCGGTGCTTGTTTCCTGGGCCCAGAAGCACTGATCCACCATGTAGAATTGCTCCGTGAATGCCAACAGTCATCTGACATTTTTATTCACTGTGTCCATCAGCCTCTATTCATTGTTGTCAAACATTTTTTCTTCCTCATTGAACCACCAGCTGCAGTGGTAGTCACTGAAGTTCTGCAGATACAGACAAATTGTGCATCCTATAGTAGCATTGGTCATTAGAATTGTGCTGAACTCTGGGTTCTGCCAGAGAGATGGTGGAAACCAAAAAGTGACACATGGGATTGTGAGCCTTTTAAAATTCTGGGATGGAATGATCATTATGGGATGGAGAAAGTGGCATTATGGGAACTTGGCCCCTAGTTCTCAGAAATCCCTGGGAAAATTGCTGGTATCCCACAAAGCACTGAGAAAATGTCCCACAAGGCGTTGTGCTGGTTGGCTGCGCAGGGCGCACTGGGATGCCTACCTGTGATGCACCGCATTTTCCATTGATGCAAGCATTTGTGGTGTGTATGCACAGCATTGACACAAGCAGCCAAGTGTACACATGCCTGAGCGGTGTAAACCAATATAATTTACATCATGTAGAAACTTTGTAGTGTAGACACAGCCTTAGATTATAGGTGCATTTCTTAGCTATGCTGGAGGACAGACTGTCTTAAACCAATTTTAGCCCTAGGTTTCTGAAGCTGAATGATAAAGTATATTGCTGGGGATAAAGTGTCTCATTTAAGTGTGATTTGAAATGTGGGAAGATTCAGATTAAAATCTGAAAAAAAAGGAAAATATTAAGGGAAAGTGTATACAATAGAAGGATATAATATAACATGATGGAGTAAAGCCTGCGTATTTTAGCTCGGTATGCATTAAAATTTAATAGTGGGGAAACTGTTGTATAAATATGTGTTTGCAAATAGTGCAGGAATTATGCAAAATCTTGCTAATATCTAAGTCACTCAAGTTTGTCAAGTCATGTAAATCTCATGAAGAGGCAAATGCAAGAGATGCTTTGGAATGTTGCAAGATGCTAATTATATTTTCCTCTTTTTGCATTTGAGTTTGACTGAGTCTGAATGCAACAGATTATTTAATAAATATTGTCCAGGTGCAGATATATTGTATATTTAATTTACCATTTAGAAAGGAAATCTTAAACCAGTGTTTCTCAAACTGTGGTCGCTGCTTGTGTAGGGAAAGCCCCTGGCGGGCCGGACCAGTTTGTCTACCTGCCCCATCCGCAGGTCCAGCCAATAGCGGCTCCCATTGGCCGTGGTTCACCACTGCAGGCCAATGGGGGCTGCTGGAAGCGGCGGCCAGTAAGTCCCTCGGCCCGGGCCGCCGGGGCAGGTAAACAAACTGGCCCGGACCGCCAGGGGCTTTCCCTACACAAGTGGCGACCCCAGTTTGAGAAACACTGGTTTAAGATTTCCTTTCTAAATGGTAAATTAAATATACAATATATCTGCACCTGGACAATATTTATTAAATAATCTGTTGCATTCAGACTCAGTCAAACTCACTTTCTTAAGCAGTGCTCTGATGGGATCACATAGCTGGGATTTCAGGCAATTATGATATGTGCTTTGTATGATAAACTAAACATTTACAAGATTTTATTTACTAGCTGCTCACCTTCTGCCATCCAAACGATAGTTAACCAACCAACAAATGAAAATCCAAGATAACTATTCCTTCTCTTATTTCCTGTAACATATCAAATATCTTCATCAAGGCCTCTTCATGGGATTGTTCATGGGGAAAAAATTTGAACCATGTCTAGGGGAATGTTTTAATCTTTTTCAGACGAAGTGTGGAATTTGTTGTTTTTCTGCATAAATAATCTTCCTCATGATTTATTAACTTCCCCTTTTCTGGATGTAAGTGGCCACCAGAGGCTGAGCAACTTGAAAGGACTCTCCCAAATAAGAACTCTTGCAGATTTAGCACTTCACTGTATGCATTTTAAAAAAATTTCTTCATTGGGAAATGGTGTATCTGGTGTGCTTGCTGAGCTGGTAGCAAAACATACTGCAGATTTCAGGAACAACTTCAGGATTCAAAACATGTATCTGCACTTGAGATACAATATTCATGTCTCCATGGAACATGTGGCTTCCTTTCCTGTGTGCCATCCCTCTTTCTCCCAGCCCCCATATCTCTGGAAGTAAATGATATTAAACTAGAAGTGCGTGAATCCCAGGGGGGTTGATTGCCATGAGGTTCATACACAATTTTATTTTGTTTGGGTTTGCATCCCATTCTGCTATTCCAATGCGGTTGGAAAATCTAAGTTAGAGTTCAAAGGAACCCGAAAATCTCAATGAAACTATCCGTTTCCGACTGGTTGGGGTCATATGCATGGGCACACAATGAAATTCTCTTGATATCTGTCCAATCAAATCTTTTCCCAGCATCCAGAACTCATGATGTAGTTGTGATGAGGTATGGAGGAGAAATTAAAAGGGAGCAGAATAGCTCCCTTGGTGGCAGTCCAGGGAAGAGAGCACACCAGAAGTTCACAGCTCCTGAGGGAAGGCAGGATCTCTTCCAACAATAACTACCTGAAGCTCCCTCCCTGAGGGAAGGGAGAACCTGCTTCAGATACACCCTGAGGGGGAGGCATTCTCCCCTCTCTCTCTCCTACGAACCTTGTGGTGTTATGGAGTACTCCAGCAGGGGAGAGATTTGGAACTAATCTGGCCAAAGAGCCAAGTCACAGGAGGAGGCTGCCACTGCCCTGAGAGAGAGAGAGAGAGAGAGAGAGAGAGAGAGAGCGCTGCCACACCAATCACAGCCATGAAAAGGCACCTAGCCATGAGCTTGACCAACTTTCGCACCTCCTTGCCACAGACTGCGAACTTTGGACAATAATGAGGTGGTAGGAAGTGGCCAGGGAGGGCAGCCTTAAGGCACTTCTGGATGTCAGACCTTTGATAGCCCTCTCAGGCCGTGGGCTGGAGCCTGGGGGAGTGGGAGGGCCCAGCCTCCACTACCAACCCACCCTCCACCCTGCAGTTGAAAGGACCTAAACCCTGACCACTGGGCAATGATCCCCATGAGCACAAATCATCACCTTTCTTTCCCTTAAATAGGGCTTTTAAAGAGTCATTGTGGTCCACTGGCTAGGGATCTGGACTGGAAGTCAGGAGACTTTGGGCCTATTCCCATATCTGCAATTGACATGCTGTGTAACCTTGGGCAAGTCATTTCACCTCTGAGTGCCTCGGTTTCCCCAGTGGTGAAATAGGGACTGTGACACTTATCTTTCTTTGTAAAGTGCTGTGAGTCTACAGATGAAAGGGGCTATATTAACTCATATTATTTGATTAGCCTAATGATTAAAATACTTTAACATGTTCTTTTTCATACTTTTTATTTCTTATTATATGACAACAAGGGGATCATCAAATACAGAATTTGTTTTGTGATTGCAACTTATGACCCTATTTCTTATTCCTGATGCAAAACTGCCAAAAAGGATTTTACCTGAATAAGCAATGAGGGATTGAGACCATATATTTTTACTTATATAGCTGCTGTATTAATAACACGTTTAACATTAAATTATATAAAATTTTTATTTCCATTGAAATATGTACAGTCTCTTTCCCCATGCCTTGTAGACCACTTACATTTAAAACAAAATCTGAAAAGTTCCACTTTCTTACTAGACTTAGGGCTTATCTACATGATGCTTTAGTTCACACCAGAAGGGTATAAATTTGAGTCTGCATTAGCATGTTGTGCACTAACTGGCCCATCTGGACCCTGCTGGCATGCACTAAAAGTTCCCTACTGTGCATTAATGTAGTCCTGTGTCAACCAGTATAACATTAATACTCACTAGAGAACCTTAATGTAGTCCCATTTCAAATAGTGCTATGTTATTGCACACTAAGGAACCTTTAGTGTGCTCCATCAGGTCCGCACGGGGTCAGTTCATGTGGACTAAAATTTACACCCCTCTGGTGTGGACTAAAGCACGGTGTAGACAAGCCCTTAATATAATTTCTTAAATGTAGTGGAGCCCAGGACAGTTGGAGTACATGTCTAATAAATATACTTTCTTATGGTGACGCGCTAATCTGATGTCTCAGTCAGGATGAATATATTAATCATCAAATATTAATATATGCTCTGGTTGCTTTGTGCTGCTCTAGTGAAACTAAACAGCTGCAAATCTGGCTTAACTGACTAGCTACTGTAAACTAGGTTCATACTTGCAGAGTTGCAGAGCAGCTGTAGCATACTAGTGAATCTGAACTTAGGTGTTTAATCAAAAAACCAAAACAAACCAAATCCAGCTATGTTCATTCACACTGGACCTCTAAACTTGCACTCCTGGAAAGAGAGTAGGAATGACTAAAGCTAGTCGGGAACTGGAATTTCTCTTTCAAGGGAAATTCCACAATTTCAAAATTTGTTTCTGTTCCGAATTAGAAAAAAATCTTGGATTTTAAAATATCCTGGAAAATTAAATTGAAGAAAATAATTTTGAGTCAATTGAAATGTTTCATATAGATAAAATGCAAATGTTTAATTTCAACTTTGACTTTTTAAATTTTACTTTATGTATTTTTATTTTATATGACTTGAATCTGTATATTTGTTTATAACATTAGATATGAATTTCAAAACAAAAAGTAACTTAAAAATGAAACATTGAAACATTCCATTCTGATGAGGTTGAAATGGAACATTTTGACCTTACTGAAATGCTTTGTTTCAATTTATATTAGGGCTGTCAAGTGATTTTAAAAAAATCACGATTAATCGCACTGTTAAATAATAGAATACCATTTATTTAAATAGTTGAAGATATTTTCTACATTTTCAAATATATTGATTTTGATTACATTTGCAGGAGATAATGCTGCCCGCTTCTTGTTTACAGTGACACCTGAAAGTGAGAACAGGCATTTGCATGGCACTGTTGTAGCTGGCATTGCAAGATATTTACGTGCCAGATGCACTAAAGATTCATATGTCCCTTCATGCTTCAACCACTGTTCCAGAGGACATAGTGATAACAGGTTCTGCTCGATAACCTCCAAAGCAGTGCAGACCGACACATGTTCATTTTCATCATCTGTGTCAGATACCACCAGCAGAAGGTTGATTTTCTTTTTTTAGTATTTTGGGTTCTGTATTTGCCACATCGGAGTATTGCTCTTTTAAGACTTCTGAAGCATGCTCCACACCTCATCCCTCTCAGATTTTGGAAGGAACTTCACATTCTTAAACCTTGGGTTGAGTGCTGTAGCTATCTTTAGAAATCTCACATTGGTACCTTCTTTGTGTTTTGTCAGATCTGCAGTGAAAGTATTCTTAAAATGAACAACATGTGCTGAGTCATCATCCAAGACTGCTATAACAAGACATATATGGCAGAATGCGGGAAAAACAGCAGGGGATATAAAATTCTCCCCCAAGGAGTTCAGTTACACATTTAATTAACGTATTATTTTTTTAACGAGTGTCATCAGCATGGACGCATGTCCTCTGGAATGGTGGCTGAAGCATGAAGGGGCATATTAATGTTTAGTATAACTGGCATGTAAATACCTTGCAATGCTGGCTACAAAAGTGCCATGTGAACACCTGTTCTCACTTTCAGGTGACATTGTAAATAAGAAGCAGTCAGCAGTATCTCCTGTAAATGTAAACAAACTTGTTTGTCTTAGCAATTGGGTGAACAGGAAGTAGGACTGAGTGGATTTGTAGGCTCTAAAGTTTTACATTGTTTTGTTTTTGAGTGCAGCTATGTAACAAAAAAATCTACATTTGTAAGTTGCACTTACACAATAAAGAGATTGCACTACAGTACTTGTATGAGGTGAATTGAAAAATACCATTTTTTTTGTTTGCCATTTTTACAGTACAAATATTTGTAAGACAAATAATAATATAAAATGAGCTCTGTCAACTTTGTATAGTGTGTCATAATTTAAATCAATATATTTAAAAATATAGAAAAACATCCAAAATGTTTAATAAATTGCAATTGCTATTCTATTGTTTAACAGTGCGATTAAAATTGCTATTAATCGCAATTCATTTTTTAAATCAAGATTAATTTTTTTGAGTGAATCGCGTGACTTAACAGCAATAATCGACAGTCCTAATTTATATTAAACATATTTTTTCACAATTGACTTTCTCAGGGAACATTTTGATTTTGATTCATCTGCATTTTCTTATGGAAAAATGTTGTTCCACTGGAGAATTTTCAAGCAAATTAGGGGAATGTACTAGTGTACTGCATGACTGTTAAACTGTCATGTTGTACACTAGTGAACAAGTTGTGTTCCACTCCAGTGTTACTGGAATTGATAGTGACAGCATATATAATATATAGGCTTAAATTTTCAGCTGGCCTCAAATTGACCTCTCATTTTACACCTGGAAATATGAATGTAGAGGTATTTCACTGCAAAACTTAGTACTATAGGTAGTTGGGATTCCTACTACCTGACACATACATGCATGCATGCGTGCATACATACATACAAATACTTATTTGCATAGATTCTTGTGCTGATTAGTTAACACAAATATTTGCATCGTTGCAAAATAAGGAGCCATGCCTTAAAATTTGATCAACTGTTTGTAAAGTGCATAGGGACTGAAGGCATTAGGCAAATATAAGATGCTAATTATCATTTATTTTTATTGTCTTCATGAGAAGACATGTTGCTATCATTTCTTCTTTTGAATGTCTTTGCTTTTTCTAGTGTCTTGCAAAAACAAGATTAAAGGTGTGCCTAACATTTGATCAGAAACCCAAATGCAATTGAAATCAATCATGAATCTATTAGACCTGTGTTTGCTGACGAGCTGAGTGAAATTTGTTCTTGGGTCATTAACTTTTTGTCTAATATTGATACAAACTTTTTTGCTGCCTGTGGATATCCAGTAACATTTTGAGGCTACTCTTTGATGCTGCATTCAAGTTCAAAATATGTTCACTGGGAAAAGTTACATGAAGTAGTAAGACACATGGTTTTTTTCCATTATGGTCAGTAGTTCCACTTCCAGAAAACCTATGTGAACATTCGTGAGGTCACTGAACTTAAAAACTCATCTATGGATTTCACAGTGAATTCCAATCATATGAAAACCAGGTTTGTTCCAGGTTAATTATTTTATTTTATATTTTAATTTTAGTACTTGAAAATTCCTGTAGAATAGTTCTGAAGTAAACAATTTGTTGGCTTGTTTTGAATCCAACTTTGAAGAATTGGCAGTTGTGACTAGGATACACCATTGTTCAAGGTGTTTACATTTCTTAAAAGACTAAATAGTGTAAGAAAGTTAAGGACCTATTTCTTTTATTCCATGTTTGGTATTTTTATGACTTGACTTATTTTTAATTAACAAATGAGCAATACCTCAAGAAAAACATATTGAGGGTACTTTTAAATATCCATGAGGAAAACAATGGAAAAAGACAATGTCGTGTATAAGAAGAGTGAAAAATTCCCCAAATTATCAGGCGCTAAAATTTGGTTCAGGCTGTATTCTGCTCCCATCAAAGGTAGTTCTACATGAACAGGCTCAAATTGTTAGTCCCTTCCTCCCTTACGCCTCCCGCCTGCCCCTTTCTGAAAGTGTCTTTTATGAATTCTTCATTTTTCTGTATTGTAACCAGTAACAAGACAAAGAGGGAGAGATGCTATCATTTCCTAGTTATTTTCTGTTTGTAAATGAAAATCATTGTTAATTTAGGACCCTGACAGCTGTAAAGCATTTGCCATTCCACAGCAGCTGTCAGCAGCACTCTGGTTTGTTTTATAAACAGATGTTTAATTTGACTTCAATGCCATTGTCAGCTTTTGAGAGGAAACAAAGAGAGGAAACAGAAATAATCATGATATTCATCATTTTGTTTCTTTTTGAAACATAAATCAGGGTGATAAATGAAGACATAAGAAGTGTTTTGATATATCTTTAGCTCTAGAATGGATTAACTCAATATTTATTTTTGTTAACCACATGGATTGAAATAAACCTCTCTCATTGCACAAAAATGCATATTTAGAACATGTTGTGTCTTTTATTATGCCAGTGCTTGAAGGCAATATTTTGCTTTGGAAAACATAACATTGATTTAAAAAATTAATTCACTCTTTGATGGATAAAATGTTCTTACTCTCCAAATTACAGAAAAGTATTCTCTGTTTATATATTACAGCCAGTCAGCCTAATTCTGATCTCACTGATTATTGACTTCAGTGGAATAAAATGCTCAATATACACCAGGGGAAATGAGAGGAGAATAGTTTCAATTACTAGAAAAATGATATTGCAAAAACTCTTGTACAGCAGTGGTAATAATACTATCTACTATACAAGTTCGTATCTTGCTTTTCACTAAGGGTTTTATCCTGTATTGCTTATGCAAGATGTCCAGTGACTTAATAGGATTTAATGAAGTATTAAATCAAATATCTGGGCCAGATCCTCAGCTGGTTTAAATAAGCATAGCTTCATAGACTACAGTGCTTCCAGTTCAAAGATACAGCTTATGGGCTCAGTCCTACAGTCCTTATAGTTGCAGAAATTTCACCGAACTTAATGGGCAAGGCTGCAGATCCTATCTGTAACTTGTTAGTTTTCTTGATATATTCTGTTCTATTCATTTATTTATGTATTTATTTATTTTGTCTGTGTGCAAGATATATAGATAGAGAGAGAGAGAGATTGATTTAGCTATATAATGTATATAATCAACCCATACCATAAATTATCCTGCAGCTAGTGATATGTACTAAACAGACTAATAAATTAAAAGGGAAAAAACATCATAATTGGTCACAATTTGTATTAAAGTCACATTTATAAAGGACTAATAAATGATTTATACTATTGTAAATATGTTATAAAAATGAGTAGCATGGTTATAAATATATCAGTAAGACATTTTGTAGATTATAATTCACTGTTATATGTTTATTGCCCTATTGGCAAATTGATCTCTATAACAATTGATTCACCATTTATTAAAATATCTATTACTCATTTATGAATCTTTTATAAACTGAACCTTAATATAAAGCATGGCTTTATATTTTATATTTCAACATCTGCAGATGGGTGAAAAAATTATCTGGAAAAAGTTAATTTTCTAATTTAGGGTCAGATTTTGTCATCTTAATGTTGAATAGCACTTATAGATTCAACATTAGTAAGGTGATAGAATATGGTCCCTCATGAGTAGTAATAGAGTGATGACAGCAACTCTAAAATAATATTGGCCACTATGCTCACTTCCTGCAGTAGAAGTCTCTGGAGGAGAAAAGTAATCTGGAAATCTGGCTTTTACCCCAGGAAGAACCTACCTGAAACACTTTCCCTTCCATGAGGAGGGACACATAGGGGATAAACCTATGGTGAAACCAAGCTTCATTTCCTCAGATTTCAGGTCAGCCATCAGAAAGCTTGCCTACTACTTCCCAGTGTTGCTTGGGATTCCCTTTCCCACCCCAAGGCAGCATTTTAATTGGTGTTAGAAGCTACAGAATTAACTATCTCCATAAAAATCCTCCAGTGTTTAGGGAAGCAGGTTTCATAGCTTCTCCCCTGTTCTGCCCTGCACTGTCTCTGGATTGCATATTTCCAGACCTGCTGCTTTCATGTGAAGGGGGTTCTTCAGGCCCCTGGTATTAGGGAGAAGATCTGTCACTGACCCCATTCCCTCTTCTGCAGAGTCAGGGGAATGTTCCTCACCGTCTTTCCCAAAGAATGGAGGGGCATGTAGAAGATATTGTGTGTTTGTGTTGGTGAATATCACTTTTCAACAGCAGAGTTCAAATAAACAAGCAAACCAACAAACAAAACCCCACCATTGTAACCAAGGAGCCTAAACAAGCTCAGTCCAAATAGAAATTGACTGGAATAAAGGCTCAGCATTTGGATGAGACTTGGACCATCCAATGGAGCACTAATCCACTTCCTCTGAAAGTGCTTAACCAGATTGGGGGATACTCCAATAGCATTTCAGTTAAAAATATAAATGAATCCATCTCAATAGATTAGTTGTTATGGGGAGGAATAACTGTTTGTGAGGGAGGTTAATTCACAGTTTTACACTTCTGCAGTTAATTCACACATGGAATTAGCACAGTGGCAATGTATTGTTTTAGTGCAGAGGTGGGCAAACTACGGCCCACGGGCCACATTGGGCCCGTGGGACCATCCTGCCCGGCCTTTGAGCTCCTGGCTGGGGAGGCTAACCCCCAGCCCCTCCCCTGCTGCCACCCCTCCCCCACAGCCTCAGCTTGCCGCGCTGCCAGCGCTCTGGGCGGCGGGGCTGCGAGCTCCTGCCAGGCAGTGCAGCGGCGAGAGCCGCCGGCCTGCCCCGGTGCTCTGGACTGCGCAGCGGCATGGCTGGCTCCAGCCAGGTGGCGCGGCTGCCAGTTCTGGTGCTCTGAGTGGCATGGTAAGGGGGCAGAGGGGCTCGATAAGGGGTAGGAGGCCCCAGGGGGCAGTCAGGGGACAGGGAGCAGGGGGCGGCTGGATGGGGCAGAGGCAGTCAGGGGACAGGGAATGGGGGGGTTGGATAGGTGTGGGAGTCCCGGGGGGCCTGTCAGGAGGCGGGGTGTGGATAAGGGTTGGGGCAGTCAGGGCACAGGGAGCAGGGGAGGTTGGATAGGGGGTCCCAGAGAGTGGTTGGGCGGTCCCGTGAGGGGGCAGTCAGGGGACAGTCAGTGGTTGGGGGGTCCCAGGAGTGAGCAGTCAGGGTTGGATAGGGGATGAGGTCCCAGAGAGTGCTTAGGGGCGGGGGGGCAGTCAGGGGACAGGGAGCAGGGGGGGGTTGGATAGGGGGTGGGGTCCCAGAGAGTGGTTGGGAGGTCCCAGGAGGGGGCAGCCAGGGGACAAGAAGCGGGGGGGGGGGGGGTTTGGTGGTTCTGAGGGGGACAGTCAGGGTGGGAAGTGGAAGGGGGAGGATAGGGGACGGGGGCCAGGCTGTTTGGGGAGGCACAGTCTTCCCTACCTGGCCCTCCATATAGTTTCAGAACCCCGATGTGGCCCTTAGGCCAAAAAGTTTGCCCACCCCTGTTTTAGTGTCATATCTACAATTATGAATGAATTATGATCTTAATGTTTGTAGTGGTCAATGTCATGAGAAGATACTGTATAGAGAAATTAGCATTGCATTTTCTGATTGCTGCCATTGCAAGTGTAGGTGGGTGAAACATTTTATGCAAAATGTAAATACACCCACTATTTTCTATTTTTGAATTTCTGGAACTTTTAAAGGTGTGCACAATTTCAGATGAAATTAGCATCGCCAAAATTTTCAGCTTTGCTGTGCCCATGGCAGTTTGGCTGGCCATGAATATTCTGAGCAGATTTTCATAGTGCATTTCATAGTTAGAGTTTCAAACAGGGATTGATTTCATGATGGAAATCAAATCGCTGACATTACATAGTGCCAGATTCTGCCATCCTTACTTGTCTTGAATAGTGCCTTACTCCTTAAGTGGAGTTTAAATGTAATCACTGGGACTATTCAAAGAGTAAGGTATTACTGAACATAAGTAAGGATATCAGAATCTGACCCATGGTATTTATTCCTAATTCTGTGTGCTTAGGAGGCGCAACAAAATCCATTTTGACTAGTATTCTTAAAGGGAGTAGCTGCGTTTTTTGGGTGTGATTAAAAAGTGGGGGCAAATTATCCTTGGTGTAACTCTATTGAGTTTGGCTTTTAGTTGTTTTTCTTGGTATGATCCATATACAGCTGTGATTTTCAAACGAGTTGTTACCCCTTTTTGACCCTATTGTTAGCCTGTTTTCAAGAGCTAACAGATTGTTTCTTTTCCTTGGTTCAAACGTGTTTGTTTGCATAAAATGTAGAAAGTCTTGTTTCCCTGAATGCAATAGGAATCAAGCATCAGGAGACCGGTTTTAACAGTTCCCAACCTATGGCAGCCAGAACTTTCCCAAAAACTCTCTCTTAGCTTTTTTTTCTAAGGGTCACGCCATCTGTGCTTCTCTGGCTGAGTCTGGAGCATCTTTACTCCTTCTCTGAGTCTCTCTCTATGGTGCTGCTGCTTCTCTCTCAGGCCTTGTCTACACTTACTGGGGGTTCAACGCACGGCGACTGACCATGTGGTTTATCTTCTACTCAAGCCTTGCCATGCATCTGTATTTTGCTTTGTGGCTCCTATTCTTTAGCTATCTCATTCCATACAGGGTTATTTGCAGATTATTTCTTACATTTATCGTGAATGAAGGGTGGCAGTTAATCCCATCATCTTCAATCAGGTTTCCACCAACCCCCCTCACTCCCCCCCAACATAAGAGTCTCAGAGTTTAAACACTCAAAATTACAGTTAAATTCAATCAGCGCTAGGTGCTTCACTCCTGTGTGATCCTTTAAAAATCCCAGCCTACACAAGATTCTCTTGTCTAGATCACAGGAGCCTGAAACATAAAAGGAGAAACTTTTAAATGAAACCTATCATTTTTTGAAAAGATCACTTTTGCACAGTTCCAATAACAGAGATAAATTCAATTGGGCTTGGGTGGGCAACTGCCTTTCTGAGATGTACAGGTACCCATCTCTTCAGGTAGCACATTTTCTGCTTCGTCAGAGATATATTCTAGCTCAACAGTGTCATTCTGAATGCTTTCTGCCCTGCTATCTTGGAGAAATGGATTTGCTTGCTCAGTCAAATCACTGCTGCAGCTGAACGTAGTTTAAAGTCTTGCAGTGCATCAGAAAGTGCACTTGCTTCTATGAATAGTTTCTCACACACAATTACATTAAAATAAACTTCAAGCTTTCCTATGCCACAAAAAACAATGGGTTTGCAGACACTGGGATGGGTAGATGCGAGAGGAATCAGCTGTGTTTAGAGTGAGGATAATGGGATCTTCACTGACATGCTGTACAGACAGGGAGGTAGTAAGCCTGTTAGTATGCACAACATGTATCAACAATTCTTTTTAAAGTCCTACAGCTTGCTTATCAGGATGTCTCTCTTCATGCAGTTCTCTAAAGTCTGTATGAACTCAGTGAAGTCGAATTGAAGGCACGCACTGGAAGGAGAACCTCTTCTCGTGTTGCTGCAGGCTTACAGGTGTTGTCTGAAAAGTAAATTCATATGATGAGAGAGAAGTAGGATATGTATTACAAATAACAAAAGGCTCAGCACTCCAGAGTAACTGCCACTCATAACAGATGTGCCATTGTGCCATGGCTCCCACGGTGCTTTAAAGTAATCCTCTAGTACACCAGAGTCACCTTAGCAGAAGCTGTTAACAAGTGGGCATTGAACTGGTCTGTCTGAACAAAGCATAGGAAGACTCACAGTTGTCTTTAATGTAATGAAGGAACAGACAATTGTTCATTCCTGCTATTCTCCTCATACCAGTCAGCCTCTGAAGCATTCAGTTCTGTCACCTGCAGTTCACTACACACAGTACAATGTAGGACAAATCTAATAAATGAAATAAAGAAGTCCATCTGGTACTTTAGCAGGCAAAGTTGAATGCATTTGAAGCAGGGCCGCCCAGAGGATTCAGGGGGCCTGGGGTCTTCGGCGGCAGAGGGCCCGCGCCGCCGAATTGCCACCGAAGACCCGGCACTTTGGTGGCAGGTCCCGGGGCGGAAGGACCCCCCGCCACGGGTCTTCAGGGCACTTCGGTGGCGGGTCCCGGAGTGGAAGGACCCCCCTGCCACCAAACTGCCGCCGAAGACCCGGAGCGGAAGAAGCTCCAGGGGCCCTGGCCCTGTGAGAGTTTTCTGGGGCCCCCGGAGCAAGTGAAGGATCCCACTCCAGGGGCCCCGAAAAACTTTCATGGGGGCCCCTGCGGGGCCCGGGGCCTGGGCCAAATTGCCCCCCTTGCTCCCCCCTCTGGGTAGCCCTGATTTGAAGATGTGTTTTATGGAATGTTTGTAAACAGAATAGGTTGGCTCAGCAGCATCTTGTAGTTTTTAATGAGACCTTTCTACTTTCCTGATTTAAATGTCAAAATATATGAAGGCCTCTGCTCCTTTTCCCTGTTCAGTTAACTTCAGCTCGGTCATTGATTTCAATAGAAATAGGGTCAGGCCTCAAGAGGCTTGCCCATTGTCATATAATAATACAAAATTTCTAGATACCATTAATGACTGCTTCTTGGAGCAGCTAGTCCTGGAACCCACACAAGAAGAGGCAATTCTTGATTTAGTCCTAAGTGGCGTACAGGATCTGGTCCATGAGGTGAATATAGCTGAACTGTTCCGTAATAGTGTACACCATAGTGTAATTAAATTTAACAGCCTTGTGGCTGGGGAAATACTAAAGGTACCCACCAGAGTAGCATTTAACTTTGGAAAGGGGAACTTCACAAAAATGAGGAAGCTAATTAAATGGAAATTAAAATGAACATTTACAAGAGTGAAATGCGGCAAGCTGCATGGAAATTATTTTAAAACACCCTAGTAGATGCTCAAACTAAATGTGTACCCCCAAATTTTAAAAAAAGTGAGAGAACCAAAAAATACCGCTAGGGCAAAACAGAGTAAAAGAGTTGGTTAGAGACAAAAAGACATCCTTTAAAACTTGGAAATTAAATCCTACAGAAGAAAATAGAAAGAAACATAAACTCTGGCAAATCAAGTGTAAAATTATAATTAGGCAGGCCAAAAAAGAATTTGAAGAGCAACTAGCAAAAGACTGAAAAACTAACATCAATTTTTTTAAGTACATCGGAAGCATAAAGCCTGCCAAACAATCAGTGGGGCCAGTGGACGAGAGAAGTGCTAAAGGAGCACTCAAGGAAGACAAGACCATTGAGGAGAAGCTAAATGAATTATTTGCAGGGGATGTGAGGGATTCTCACACCTGAGCCATCCTTTATTGGTGATGAATCTGAGGAACAGTTTGAGATGGTCAACAGAAGAGGTTTTGGAACAAAATGATCAATTAAACAGTAATAAATCACCAGGACCAGATGGTATTCACCCAAGAGTTCTCAAGGAATGCAAATATGAAATTGCAGAACTACTAACTGTAGTATGTAACCTATCACTTAAATCAGCTTCTTTACTAGATGATTGGAGGATACCTAATGTAACACTGAATTTTTTTTAAAGGCTCTAGAGGTGATCATTACAATTATAGGTTGGTAAGCCTAACTTCAGTACCAGGCACATTGATTAAAACTCTATTAAAGAAGAGAATTATCAGACACATAGATGAATAAGATATGTTGGGGAAAAGTGTAAAGGGAAATCATGCCTCACCAGTTTTTTAGAATTCTTTGAGGGTATCAAAAAACATATGGAAAAGGGTGATCCAGGGGATATAATGTATTTGAACTTTTAGAAAGCCTTTGACAAGGTCCCACACCAAAGGCTCTGAAGCAAAGTAAGCAGTCATGGGATAAGATGGAAGGTCCTGTCACAGATCAGCAACTGGTTAAAAGATAGGAAATAAAGGGTAGGAATAAATGGTCAGTTTTCACAGTGGAGAGAGATAAATAGTGGGGTCCCCCAAGGATTGGCACTAGGACCAGTGCTATTCATAAATGAGCTATCAAAATCTACTATCTGTTAATAGTGAGGTAGCAAAGTTTGCAGACGATACAAAATTATTCAAGATAGTTACGCCCAGAGCTGATTGAGAAGAGTCACAAAACTGGGTGACTGGGCACAAAATGGCAGATGAAATTCAATGTTGATAAATGCAAAATAATACACATTGGAAAACATAATCCCAATTGTGCATATACTATGATGGAGTCTAAATCAGCTGTTACCACTCAAGAAAGAGATCTTGGAGTCATTGTGGATAGTTCTCTGAAAACACCCACTCAATGTGCAGCAGCAGTCAAAACAGAATGATAAAAACCTTTAGGAAAGGGATAGATAAGACAGAAAATATTATAATGCCACTATATAAATCCATGGTATGCCCACACCTGGAATACTGCATGCAGTTCTGTTCGCCCCATCTCAAAACATATATTAGAACTGGAAAAAGTGTAAAGGAGGGCAACAAAAATGGTTAGGGATATGGAACAGCTTCTATACAAGGAGAGTTTTAAAAGATTCAGATTGTTCAGCTTAGAAAAGAGACAACTAAGGGGGCATATGACAGAGGTCTATAAAATAATGAATGGTGCAGAGAAATTGAGTAAGGAAGTGTTATTTACCTCTTCATAAAACACAAGAACCTGGGGTCATCCAATGAAATTAATAGGCAGCAGGCTTTAATGAAACGTAAGGAAGTACTTCACAAAATGCAAAGTCAGTATGTAGAACTCACTAACAGGATGTTACACCTTAGAGACTAACAAATTTATTAGAGCATAAGCTTTCGTGGACTACAGCCCACTTCTTCGGATGCATATAGAATGGAACATATATTGAGGAGATATATATACACACATACAGAGAGCATAAACAGGTGGGAGTTGTCATCTTCCTTTCCAAATGCAAGCAGATGGACATCATACCAAAAGGACTAAAGGTAAAAAATCCATTACAATCTACATATCACACAGACTATGCTGAGAGACTGTGTCACACACTCTCAAAGAAACTGCGAAACCACCTGATCAGCATCCTATACAGCAAACAGGGAAAGATTAAGAATGAGCTCTCAGAACTGGATACTCTCATAAGAAACCAACCTTCCACACAAACTTCCTCATGGATAGACTTTACAAAAACTAGACAAGCCATTTACAAGACAAACTTTGCCTCTCTACAAAGGAAAAAGGACACTAAACTATCTAAACTGCTACATGCCACAAGCAGCCACAACAGTAGTTCCCTTAACCCACCCAGCAATATTGTTAACCTTTCCAGCTATACTCTTAGCCCAGCAGAAGAGTCTGTCCTATCTCGGGGCCTCTCCTTTTGTCCCTCCAGACCCATGAATATGATACAGTTCTGCGGTGACCTAGAATCCTACTTTCGACGTCTCCGACTCAAAGAATATTTCCAACATACCTCTGAACAGCATACTAACCCACAGAATCCTCCCTACCAGCACTACAAAAAAAAGGATTCTGCATGGACTCCTCCGGACGGTCGAAACAACAGACTGGATTTCTACATAGATTGCTTCCGTCGACGTGCAAAGGCTGAAATTGTGGAAAAGCAACATCACTTGCCACATAACCTCAGCCATGCAGAACACAACGCCATCTACAGCCTCAGAAACAACCCTGACATCATAATCAAAAAGGCTGACAAAGGAGGTGCTGTCGTCATCATGAATAAATTGGAATATGACCAGGAGGCTGCTAGACAGCTCTCTAACACCACATTCTACAGGCCATTATCCTCTGATCCCACTGAGGATTACCTAAAGAAACTACACCATCTGCTAAAAAAACTCCCTGACAAAGCACAGGAACAAATCCGTACAGACACATGCCTAGAACCCCGACCAGGGGTATTCTATTTGCTACCCAAGATCCATAAACCTGGGTATCCTGGACGCCCCATCATCTCAGGCATTGGTACCCTAACATCAGGCTTGTCTGGTTATGTAGACTCTCTCCTCAGACCCTACGCTACCAGCACTCCCAGCTATCTTCGAGACACCACTGACTTCCTGAGGAAACTACAATCCATCGGTGATCTTCCAGAAAACACCATCCTGGCCACTATGGACGTAGAAGCCCTCTACACCAATATTCCACACAAAGATGGACTACAAGCTATCAGGAACAGTATCCCTGATAATGTCACAGCTAACCTGGTGGCTGAACTTTGTGATTTTGTCCTCACCCACAACTATTTCACATTTGGGGACAATATATACCTTCAAGTCAGCGGCACTGCTATGGGTACCCGCATGGCCCCACAATATGCCAACATTTTTATGGCTGACTTAGAACAACGCTTCCTTAGCTCTCGTCCCCTAACGCCCCTACTCTACTTGCGCTACATTGATGACATCTTCATCATCTGGACCCATGGAAAAGAAGCCCTTGAGGAATTGCACCATGATTTCAATAATTTCCATCCCACCATCAACCTCAGCCTAGATCAATCCACACAAGCGGTCCATTTCCTGGACACTACTGTGCTAATAAGCGATGGTCACATAAATACCACCCTATACCGGAAACCTACTGACCGCTACACTTACCTACATGCCTCCAGCTTCCATCCAGGACACACCACACGATCCATTGTCTACAGCCAAGCTCTAAGATATAACCGCATTTGCTCCAATCCCTCGGATAGAGACAAGCACCTACAAGATCTCTATCAAGCATTCTTAAAACTACAATTCCCACCTGCTGAAGTGAAAAAACAGATTGACAGAGCCAGACGAGTACCCAGACGTCACCTCCTACAAGACAGGCCCAACAAAGAAAATAACAGAACACCACTAGCTGTCACCTTCAGCCCCCAACTAAAACCTCTCCAGCGCATCATCAGAGATCTACAACCTATCCTGAAAGATGATCCTTTACTCTCACAGATCTTGGGAGACAGACCTGTCCTCGCTTACAGACAACCCCTCAACCTAAAGCAAATACTCACCAGCAACCACACATCACTGAACAAAACCACGAACCCAGGAACCTATCCTTGTAACAAACCCCGATGCCAACTCTGTCCACATATCTATTCAAGTGACATCATCATAGGACATAATCACATCAGCCATACCATCAGGGGCTCGTTCACCTGCACATCTACCAATGTGATATATGCCATCATGTGCCAGCAATGCCCCTCTGCCATGTACATTGGCCAAACCGGACAGTCTCTACGCAAAAGAATTAATGGACACAAATCTGACATCAGGAATCAAAATACTCAAAAACCAGTGGGAGAACACTTTAACCTGTCTGGTCATTCAGTGACAGACCTGCGGGTGGCTATATTACAACAGAAAAACTTCAAAAACAGACTCCAACGAGAGACTGCTGAGCTAGAATTGATATGCAAACTAGACACAATCAACTCCGGTTTGAATAAGGACTGGGAATGGCTGAGCCATTACAAACATTGAATCTATCTCCCCTTGTAAGTATGCTCACACTTCTTATCAAACTGTCTGTACTGGGCTAGCTTGATTATCACTTCAAAAGTTTTTTTTCTCTTAATTAATTGGCCTCTCAGAGTTGGTAAGACAACTCCCACCTGTTTATGCTCTCTGTATGTGTGTATATATATCTCCTCAATATATGTTCCATTCTATATGCATCCGAAGAAGTGGGCTGTAGTCCACGAAAGCTTATGCTCTAATAAATTTGTTAGTCTCTAAGGTGCCACAAGTACTCCTGTTCTTCTTTTTGCGGATACAGACTAACACGGCTGCTACTCTGTAACAGGATGTTGTGAAGGCCATAAATATAACTGGGTTCAAAAAAAGAATAAGATAAGTTCATGGAGAATAGGTCCATCAGTGGCTATTAGCTGAGATGGTGAGGGACTCCAGAAGTTGGGACTGGACAACAGGGGTGGATTGCTCGCAAATTGTCTGTTCACTCCCTCTGAAGCATATAGGGTGACCAGACAGCAAATGTGAAAAATCGGGACGGTGGTGGGGGGTAATAGGAACCTATATAAGAAAAAGACCCCAAAA
Organism: Chrysemys picta bellii; assembly: GCF_011386835.1. Taxonomy (NCBI): domain Eukaryota; kingdom Metazoa; phylum Chordata; order Testudines; family Emydidae; genus Chrysemys; species Chrysemys picta. The sequence continues at coordinate 52,022,315 of NC_088794.1, read as the reverse complement.
TCGGGACTGTCCCTATAAAATCGGGACATCTGGTCACCCTAGAAGCATATTTCACCTGCCACTGTCAGAAGACAGGGTACTGGTCTAGATGGACCATTGGTCTGACCTAGTATGCCCATTCTTATGTTCTTAGTCAGTATGAAAAGCCAGATAGACCTAAATTTTCATACCATTCTCATCACCATGATAACTGAGAGCCTGGCATGTTTGTGTCTCAACTTTCATTTTTAAAAGTATGTTTTTTCCTCTCTCCCTTTCTTCCATATAGTCGTTTTGGGAGGGGAGAATGCTAACTGTCGAAATGATGAGTTCTGCAGTTTGTTCTGAAAACAGTGAGATTCATAGTCATTGTGATGTGCTCTAGGAATGTGTTTCACAATGTGAGCCAGCTACCGAGAAAGTGTTGTGCCCCTATTGTGTCTGGCCCTTATGGCTGATAGTTATATTGTTCCAATGGAGTATAACTGTCGTGGGTGATAGTGTAGTGGAAAATGGTCTCAGTTCTCAGGCCTTTATTCCCAGCGCTCATTCACATAAAATCCATAAAAATACTGAGTTTGAGAAATATGGTTCTATTCTTTCCTACTTTTCTATTTTCTGTAAAATCACCAGCCTTAGGTCCCCTAAAATCCAGTTCCTGGCCATATAAAAGAGGATGGTTCAGTCACAGTTTTAAAGTAATATAAATGTATTGTATAGCCTTTGTTACATGCACTATGATAACATTTCATTAATATATGATGTAGCAGAATCATGTAGGGAAAGCCCACTTTTCTACCCTCTTGTTCTTTTCTGTTTTTTTTAAAACTGCATAGCTGTATAAATACTGATTTAAAAGGTAAGAAAACCTTTATGGAAAATATTCATGTGCATCTTTGCCAACTGAACTCTCAACTCCAGCCAAAATACCATGTGAACTAAAAATGCCTTCCACTATTCTGTCCTCTGCTATAAACCTTTTATAAGAAATATATAGTAAACTGTAAGAGGAGGGGCTTGTGAAAATATACCAGCTATTTATTTATTTTATACTTGGCAATAAAGTTTTTTCTAAGGACCTGCTATATGATATAGTACTAATGGCTCAGTAGAAAAGGAACTCTCTCTAATGAAGTGGAATCTTGTTATGTGGATTAATTTAGGCAACAATGTTTGATCATTATACTTGACCCATAGTCATAGTGATCTGTTGATCAGCCCCCAAGCACAGTTTGAATAAACCTCCTTCCCACATCCAGAAAAAAGACAATTTTGAGGAGGAGAGAAAGATTATTACAGATCTTGATCCCTTTCCCCTTTGCCAACACCAGTTCTTAGCTCTCTCCTTACATTGTCCCTCAGTACCAGTTCTCTCTTCTCCCAGGCTGGAAGCAGCTCTTCAAATGTGCAGCAGCCTGTAGTCTCCACTGCTGGTGGCAGCTCTTGAAATAGCCAATATGCAGGAGGTTCATCTCCCTATGGTGGTAGCTCTTCAAAGCTGCTGCGGCATTGCTCAGCTACACTTTTTGGAAAAAGCATTCCTCTTTGTGGCGGTGGCTCCACATTCCATTGCAGTGGATTCAGGGCTCTCCCTCACCTCAAGCATAACAAGGGATTTATCTAGCTAACTACATCAATATCCATAACGGAAGTATAGTCAAGCCGTTCCTTAAAAGCAAAATCTCCGTCAAGCAGGAACAGTAAGTACCATGAAGCATTTTAATGCCAGCTCAAATCAGTGGGCCCTAATTTGGCTTTATCACACAGTGTAATATGGTTTACCTGAAGGCAAGTGATACTATAAAGGTTTGAAAATCTTTCTGACCTTTGAAAACATCAGATAAATTGCTTCCGATCAAACCTTTGCAACTACATTCTCACTAATCAGTATCAGCAAGGAGCATGAACATCAATAACACATGGCTCTTGTGTAATTTTTTTTTTATCTATGGAGCCAGCAATCCCTACTGTGAAACAAAGTTCCACTGTATTTCTACAGAACACTCTCCTCCACAAAAGATAGCTGGAAAATAACACAGCCATTCTAGTATTTTTATAATTATTTCTGCTCATTCCACTCTTTCCAAAGTCCAGTAAATACACTAAAGATTAGAATGTTTGCTTAGATTTTTGTTTACGTGCTCCATTAACTGGACACTGGCTCTGATGAGCTCAATTTTACACCCTTTTCCTTGTTGGTACAACATAACTGCCATAGCAAATGAAATGAATTTCCTTTTCATAGCCTGGAATGGGAGGTGAGGGAATGTATGAAGAGTCCTATTTCCATTAGTCTACAAGAATCTTATGAAGGGAGAAAATGGTGCCACTGCTGAGCCCTGGGAATGCAGTAAAGAGAACTGAGTTCATTGCTGGAGAGATGGGTAATTAGCAATGCTGCAGGGTGGTGGGCTAACCAGCAGGGGCCCAACTGTGGCAATTAATAATTGACCTGAATAAGGGCAGTGAGGAGCAGCAGGTATGAGGCACTGGAAGAGGTTGGGCTCTTTAAGGTATTTCTTCTCCCTGAGCAGCCTGGTGTTCCCATGCTCATCTGAGGATGAGGATGGGGCCCTGGCCCTGACTCTGCATCATCACCATCCCCTAGAACCACATTGAGTGAAGCAACCCTTGTGGCCCCATACACAGGGATTGCAACTGTGCCAGGTTATTGCACGAATCATGTAATTGGCATTAAAATTCCTAGGCCCAGACCCACAAAGGGACTTAGGCATCTAAATCCCAGCTTTAGGCCCTGCTGTGCTCCACAAAACCCCCACTCAACTACCGCCTAACCCTGTAGGTGCCTAAACTCACTTGGCACCTACATTTTGCTGTAAAAGTCCCCTAGATGTCTAAATTTCTGACTCTGGACATGTGCACTGCTGCCCGGGTAGGCGCCCTGAGACTTATCTCTCGCACAAATGCCAGCACAATCCTTAATTTGGTATATTCCCACCTGATTTGCCTGTTGGGCCCAATCTGGTACACAGATGCCTAAGCTGTTCTGGCAAGAAACAGCTTAGGTGCCTAAGTCACCTGATTCCAGGAGAGGGGTTCCCAGCTGTGGACCACAAGTAGAAATAGGCACCAATCTCACTGAGAGGGGTGGGGTTTAGGGTGCACCCCCTCATTGGTCTCTCCCCTTGGCTAGCTTACATGGCTTGCCACCATGTGGATCTCATTGTGAGGCATCTCTCTCTCCCGATGGATTGTATGGGGAACCTAGGCATGTAACCAAGGCTTTGTGGATTCCAGTTATTTTCAAGGTGCCTAAAAGGTAGGCATTGTGGTGCTAGCAGTCGTACCGTCTAAATCACTTTGTGGATCCAGGCGCTAGTGTTCTCCTCTCTGTGAACCTGGTTAAGGGCTTGTCACAGTTTAGTCCCAGGGTAGTATCATGAGAAAAACCTCTGCAGTTCTGGCATCATTAATATGGCAAAGTCCTTACTGCTCAGTTGCCTGTAAGTCAGGCTGTTCCTGTCTCATGTAGGGAGACCGTATTTTAAGCAATGACACTACAGTGTCCTCCAGCCAACACTATCCAATATTTTATGCCTCTTCTCCAGAGTATGGGTTACAGCCTACTGCCTACTGTGTGGAATACTGGACAGGGAAAATAATTCAGCTGGATGCAGTGCTCAAAAGAGTCAGGTGTGAAGGGGCTTGATGCTTACTCAAGAGGTCTAGCCAATCTTTCTTACTTTTATCTTTTTTTTCTTGAGAAGAAAAGCATGGAGTGTCAGAAAAAATCTCTTCATCATGGGTTTTTATCCTGGAGGTTTTAGATTTAATATTTATATCTGTGACAATTCAGGCAAAGAACAGAGAGATTTTCTGAGCACAGGACAAATATAACATTGCAGCATATCTAATAACATTTTTCCTGAGATATTTCTTGTTGTATTATATATGATAGGCCAGATCCTATCTTGAAGTCAGTGGGAATCATGCTCGTGCATATGATGACACGGCTAAGCACAAAATCAGGGACAACAATAGACTGGTGAAAGTCCAGCAAAATCCATGAAAGCTACTTACAATTCTTTGATCTTGATGCAGAATTTTGCTTGGTTGTATTTCCTGACATTGATCTGGAGTGCTTAACACTTCTATCAGAATGAAACAAAAGAAAAAAAACTTTATTAATTTTGTTGTTGTTGCTGAGACTTTTGTTATTTTGTGTCTGACAGTAGGCTACTAAAGAGAAGACAGTGTCTTGTCTGCACTAGCCTAAAAACTGAGCTAGGGAAACAGTGAAACTCGACTTAAACAAGATTCTATGTAAAGTAAGTAAAAGTATGCTTGGTTGGCCCAACCTGTGTCAGCACCATGTTTTAAATCTATGTCTTAGTCTAGGCTAGACATCAGAAGAAAAATGGTTTTAAGCATGTTTCTAATAGCAGTGAGTCTCTGTCAATGCTGGCTGATCAAACTCTTGTAGATTCTGATGAAGATGGAATTGTGTCTATAGTGAGTCTGAACACAATTCCACAGGTGCCAGCATCTGAAACAGGTGGCTTTGTGTGCATTCTAGTGAATTTTAGCTTATTTGAGATAAAAATCTCTAATTCGGGGCCACAAGATATAAATAGATTTTTGGTAAACCTCCAGGATATTATGTCATTTCCTAACTTCTAAGTGCTTGGCTTTGCTATCGTAACCTTCTTTTAACATCATTTCAATGTAATATTTATATATAGCACAGCATAGCCAGCACTGTAGTTACCCTAAATTACATACTACGTTGAAAAAAAAACCTACCATCACTACTAACAAAAATCAGGACTTTCCCAGCAAAAATAGAACAGTTGGCAAATATATGGTTCTCCAATTCCGTTTCTAAACTGCTATAAATGAGACTTTTGCACTAAAAATTGAACATTCAGAAACTATATATAAAAGGGGAGGGGCAGGGAGCTACTACCTTCTCATCAACAGCCCAGTTAAATATATTTTCTGTGGGTACGTTGAAAGCTGGCAAAGGAATTCTAAAAATGCGATAAAATAAAATAAAATAAAATTAAAAAAAACATGAGAAGGAAACAGTTGAAGGAACAAATTGTGATGTAGCAAAAAAAAGTTTAACTCATAAATAATAAAAAGCAAAAAAAGCCTCTCATCCAAAATCCAGTAATGTATCATGATTTCTTGATACCTGGTTGGGGTTTGGTCTCTCTTATTTAACCACTTTTAAATTTTCATTTAAGCTATCTAAGTTCTTTCAAATCTCACAAGCTTTCAAATGCTGATTTTGCTTACTAGGCAGGTTTCCCAAGCTCTTACAATACTACTGAGTGGCACTAACAGTTCTGCTGCCACATACTTGAATCAAAAAGGTTATCCCAAACTGGAAATTGTTTCAATTATAGCTCTTAGGCCTGGTCTACACTAGGCATTTATGTCGAAGTTAGCGCCGTTACATCGAATTAACCCTGCACCCGTCCACACCGCGAAGCTATTTAGTTCGACATAGAGGTCTCTTTAATTCGACTTCTGTACTCCTCCCCGACGAGGGGAGTAGCGCTAAATTCGACATGGCCATGTCGAATTAGGCTAGGTGTGGATGGAAATCAACGCTAATAGCTCCGGGAGCTATCCCACAGTGCACCACTCTGTTGACGCTCTGGACAGCAGTCTGAGCTCGGATGCTCTGACCAGCCACACAGGAAAAGCCCCGGGAAAATTTGAATTTGAAGTCCTTTTCCTGTCTGGGCAGTTTGAATCTCATTTCCTGTCTGGACATCGTGGCGAGCTCAGCAGCACTGGTAACGATGCAGAGCTCTCCAGCAGTGATGGCCGTGCAATCTCAGAATAGAAAGAGGGCCCCAGCATGGACTGATCGGGAAGTCTTGGATCTGATCGCTGTGTGGCGCAATGAGTCTGTGCTTTCCGAGCAGCGCTCCAAGAAACGGAATGCAAAGATCTATGAGAAGATCTCTAAAGACATGTCAGAGAGAGGATACAGCCGGGATGCAACGCAGTGCCACGTGAAAATCAAGGAGCTGAGACAAGGCTACCAGAAGACCAAAGAGGCAAACGGACGCTCCGGATCCCATCCCCAGACATCCCGTTTCTACGAGGCACTGCATTCCATCCTAGGTGCGGCCGACACCACTACCCCACCACTGACCATGGACTCTGAGGATGGGATATTGTCCACGGCCGGTTCCTCGGACATGTTAGCGGACGGGGAAGATGAGGAAGGAGATGAGGAGGACGAGGCAGTCGACAGCGCTTACAACGCTGATTTCCCTGACAGCCAGGATCTCTTCATCACCCTTACAGAGATCCCCTACCAACCGTCCCCAGCCGTTAACCCGGACACAGAATCTGGGGAAGGATCAGCCAGTAAGTGTTTTAAACATCTAAACATTTATTTTTAACAGAACAGGAATATTAACAATAACAACAATGGGTTTCTCATGATTAGTTTGCCCTAGGCGCTTAACGTTTCAGTCCTGGGCAGTGCAACTATTGAAAAAAAATCTAACAATGTCCAGTTTAGCATGATTGTTCTGCCCAAGCCGCTCTACTGTTTAGTCACTGCCAGTGCAGCTAGAGTAAAATGCGGTCTATATGTCCGGGGATAGAGCAGAAATCCTCCTGGGACATCTCGAGGAAGCTCTCCTGGAGGTAATTGGAAAGCCGTTGCATCAGGTTCCTGGGGAGAGCGGCCTTATTGGGTCCTCCGTAGTATGACACGTTGCCACGCCACGAGACAATCAAGTACTCAGGGATCATTGCTCTGCACAGCAGGGCGGCATACGGCCCTGGTCTTTGGAGGCTTTCCCGAAGCATTCTTTCTTTCTCGCTGTCTGAGATCCTCATGAGGGTGATGTCGCTCATGGTGACCTGCTTTGAATTAGGTAGGGGAATGTTACTGTTGGGACTGCTTGCCCGTTCCTTTACAGAACTGTAACCGCTGGTTTGCGGCCACGCGGTGGAGGCGGGAGAGGGGCAGCCTACAGGGATCGTTCCCGGGGACAGCCGCGAGGGGGTGGGACAGGGGCAGAGTTCCTGCTTGCCGGATTGCTGGCAGCAGGGACTGACATTGCTTTCAATGTGAAATGAGGCCAGTGCTAATATTAAAGTTTTAAGCTGCCACAAGTCTACGGCTTACCATGTCTGCCTGCTACAGAAGTTCCAGTGTCCTGCCCCGCTTCTCAAATCTGCTGTGCAAGACCCCAGGCACTGAATGCGAAGGCCGAGAATTCGACCTTGTGCTGAGTGCGCATGTGATAGGTGCTGTGCATGGTCTTGTTCACAGAGAAAGACTATGTTCTTTGTTCACAACTACATTTATCTTTCTGAGGAATTCACTCCCTTTTTCCCATTCCCACAGCCACATCTGCGACTGTCTCACAACCTAGCCTGGCATCACACTCCCAGAGGCTAGCGCAGATTAGGCGTAGGAAGAAGAGGACACGGGAGGACATGTTCTCGGAGCTTATGGCCTGCTCCCGAGTCCAGGCAGCACAGCAGACCCAGTGGCGGGAGAACTTGTCCCAAATGCACCAAGCAAACATGGATCGGGAGGAGAGGTGGCGGCAGGAAGACCAGCAGGCGACTCAAACGCTGCTTGGACTACTGAGGGAGCAAACGGACACGCTCCGGCACCTTGTGGATGTTCTGCAGGAACGGAGGCAGGAGGACAGAGCCCCGCTGCAGTCTATCTGTAACCGCCCTCCCCCGAAACCAAGTGCCATACCCCTCTCACCGAAAGTGCAAAGAAGGAGGGGCGGCAGAGTCCGTGCTAACTCTCACTCCACCCCTGCAGAGAGCTCTAGTAGTAGAAGGCTCTCATTCCCCAAAATTTGACAAGTTCTTTCCTTCCCGCCTCACACAAGCCCCCGTCCAAGTTTCACCTCCCAGTTCCATGTGTAGTTGCTAATAAAAAATACGTTTGTTAATTACTGTTTCCATCATGTTCTTTTGGAGGAGGGGGGGAAGGGGGTTGGTAATTGGACAGGACAGTCACCTTTGGCAGGGTACATAGGCGGGGGCAGGTCCAGCAGCAGGGCAGATACACAGTGCAGTGACTAGTTACCCTGGTCAGTCTGGGAGGTGGTTTTCATGTTCTGTGGTGGGGGGTGGGTTGCTCTGTGACTTTCTGGCGGGGGAGGGCAGTTACAGATCTTAAGCGGCGGTCCTTATCCTGGATCACAGAGCCACGCAGCAGGGGATCTGTAACCGTCCTCTCCCTGCCACAAAGTCACATCGCCTCCCCATACACACAGTCCCGATCAGGAGGGGTGACAGGCTCCGTTGAAACAACCAGTCCACCACAGCGGAGCCTGTCAATCCTGGAGTTTAGAAGCTTCATTTGCGTCAGTACACTACACCCGCTCCCCACCACAGTCTGCGTCCCAGTTTTAAAACATTCCCGCGAAAACAGTAATAAAGACAACGGTGTTCATTAACAAAGTAGAAGTGATTTTATTTCTAAACGTGTGTTGGAAGGGGGTGAAGGGGGTATGTAACTGGAGAGGATAGTCAACATTAACTGGGTAAAGAAACGGGGGCAGGTTCAGCTTCTCTGTACACTAACTTAAAAGTCACAGGTTACCCTGCTCAGTCAGGAACCTAGCTTTCAAAGCCTCCCGGATGCACAGCGCGTCCCGCTGGTCTCTTCTAATCGCCCGGCTGTCTGGCTGGGCGTAATCAGAAGCCAGGCTATTTGCCTCAACCTCCCACCCCGCCATAAAGGTCTCCCCCTTGCTCTCACAGAGATTGTGGAGCACACAGCAAGCTGCTATAACAATGGGGATATTGGTTTCGCTGAGATCACAGCGAGTCAGTAAGCTTCTCCATCTCCCCTTGAGACGGCCAAAAGCACACTCCACCACCATTCTGCACTTGCTCAGCCGGTAGTTGAAGAGTTCTTTTTCACTGTCCAGGGCGCCAGTATAGGGCTTCGTGAGCCAGGGCATTAGCGGGTAGGCTGGGTCCCCGAGGATGACTATAGGCATCTCCACATCCCCAACAGTTATTTTGTGGTCCGGAAAGTAAATACCTTGCTGCAGCTGTCTAAATAGACCAGAGTTCCTGAAAACACGAGCGTCATGAACCTTGCCCGGCCATCCGACGTAGATGTTCGTAAAACGTCCCCTGTGGTCCACCAGTGCTTGCAGCACCATGGAAAAGTAGCCCTTTCTGTTAATGTACTGGCTGGCCTGGTGGTCTGGTGCCAGGATAGGGATGTGAGTTCCATCTATGGCCCCACCGCAGTTTGGGAATCCCATCGCTGCGAAGCCATCTATGATCGCCTCCACGTTTCCCAGGGTCACTACCTTTGACAGCAGTACATCAACGATTGCCTTGGCTACTTGCATCACAACAACCCCCACGGTAGATTTGCCCACGCCAAAGTGGTTCGCGACTGACCGGTAGCTGTCTGGCATTGCAAGCTTCCAGAGGGCTATGGCCACTCGCTTCTGGACAGTCAGGGCTGCTCGCATCCGGGTGTCATTGCGCTTCAGGGCAGGGGACAGCAACTCACAAAGTTCAAGGAAAGTTCCCTTCCGCATGCGAAAGTTTCGCAGCCACTGGAATTCATCCCAGACCTGCAGCACTATGCGGTCCCACCACTCAGTGCTTGTTTCCTGGGCCCAGAATCGCCATTCCACAACATCCACATGACCCATTGCCACCGTGATGTCCCCGGCGCTGGGTCCCGTGCTTTCTGAGAGGTCTGTGCTACTCTCAGACTTCAGGCCCTCACTGCGGTGCCGTAGCCTCCTCGCCTGACTTATCTGCATCTTCCTCAGGGAAAGGTGGATGATAAGCTGCGAGGCGTTGAGAACGGCCACAACTGCAGCGATGGTCGCAGCGGGCTCCATGCTCACAGTGCTGTGGCGTCCGCGCTGTCACTGACTAGAAAAGTGCGCGAACTGATTTCCCGCCGGCGCTTTCAGGGAGGGAGGGCGGGAGTGATGGACGGATGACGATAGTTACCCAAAAGCACCCTCGACACATTTTTTTTACCCAGAAGGCATTGGCGGCTCCACCCAGAATTCCAATGGGCAGCGGGGACTGCGGGAACTGTGGGATAGCTGCCCACAGTGCACCGCTTCCAATGTCGACGCTTTCCCCATTACTGTGGACTCACAAAGTCGAATTACTGTCCTTAGTGTGGACATACACGTTCGACTTTGCAATATCGATTCCAAAAATTCGATTTAAGTAAAATCGAACTACTCTCGTAGTGTAGACATACCCTTAGACTGCCAAGCCAAGCCATTTCACATAAAGAAAAAGTATGGAAGTTTACTTTCCACATATTCCATTCGAATGTGAAATGTTTATTGTCCTCATTTCCACCTACCAGGAATCAGGAGGCAAATTGATATGTTACTCAGAGAAGGAAATGTATAGCTCTTGAGTATGGTTCAGGTAATGAATAGGGAATTATGCAAAATAGTTTTATTTTGGTTAAATGTCATTTTTGTCCATGACACTGAGTAATGCTTCGAAAATGTATTCCGTATGTTTTATTAAAATGTCAAGCTGTTTATTGAATTGAGGGCTTTGGCCTAAGTTTCCAGAAGCGACTAGTGATTTAGGAACAAAAGCATAAATCAGTTGGGGTGTGGTGTGACAAAAAGAACAAGATGATCTTTTAGAGTTTTCTCTTAAAACATCTCTAGTGGAAACAGTTGTACCTGCCATATTAACACTCCTTTTGCAATTTAGAGCATCTTCAGGGTTGCTCTGAGTTGTATAAGCTTGTAATAGCATGTGAGGGCTTTTTACATTAGCTGATAATAACAAAAGCATTCAAGCCACACGCTGTCTGTCGTCCCCAGCATGCCTCTGCACTGGGTGCTGTGAGGAAGGACAGCATACAGCCATTGCAGCAACTCTGTGCTGGTTAGGAAATTTCTTATGCCAGGGGTATTCTTTTGGTGCAGGTTCCAGCCCCTACATGCTGCAAGTGTGGCATACAGCTGGACAGAATACTGAGTATGACATAGTTGTTTTTAAGTAAATATGCATCCCTGGGCAATATTTCCTAACCCAGAAACTTCAGCACTATCTACCTGATCTTTACTAGTTTTCATTGGTGGGTTAGACCAGTGGTTCTCAACCAGGGATATGTGTACCCCCGGGGGATATGCAGAGGTCTTCCAGGGGGTACATCAAGTCATCTAGATGTTTGCCTAGTTTTATAACAGGCTACATAAAAAGCACTAGGGAAGTCATACAAACCAAAATTTCATACAGACAATGACTTGTTTATACTGCTCTGTATACTATACACTGAAATGTCAGTACAATATTTATATTGCAATTGATTTATTTTATAATTACATGGTAAAAATGAGAAAATAAGCAATTTTTCAGTAGTAGCGTGCTGTGACACTTTTCTGTTTTTATGTTCAATTTCGTAAGCAAGTCGTTCCCAAGTGAGGTGAAACTTGGGGGTAAACAAGACAAATCAGACTCCTGAAAGGGATACAATAGTCTGGAAAGGTTGAGAGCCACTGGGCTAGATTATGCATTTAAAATTAGTGCAAAAGCTTTTACATCAATCCGGGGTAGTCCTGGAAGTGAATGCAACTCGGACAACTTTCTGAAGCAAATTCCATTGCTGCTTCCTCCTCAGTTCAGGGGCAGAGTAATCTGTTTCTGTTCCAAATTACAATAACCCCCATAGCTGGGTCAGCTTTGCTAGCTGGCACATTGGAGGGGCAGAGTGAAGGCTCTGCTCAGTATTCAGCTCTCCCCACCCACCTATTCTGGGGCAGAAAAGGGGTGAATAAGGTGTACCATGCCCTCTTATTCTTATGTGCTTGGGCTCAGAGTGCAGATATCCCACATAGGTGCTTAAGTGCCTGTGTATCTCACTCTTACTTCTCTGAGAAACCTAGCCTTTGAATTTTGGGCTTACAGCTCCCCTGATACAGCAGCATCAAAACCCCGAGCAAAAACCTTTCTTTAGTCAGAGGCAGAGGTCTTAGAGATGAGTCAGCATAATTTCAAACACTTTGAAGCAGACAAACACAAGGACCAGCTCCTATTTGATTAGCAAATCAGTTTGTAACCTAGAATGCTGATTATTAAGCCAGACAGCAAATAAAACCATTATTAAATTCACTGAATAAAATAGCCTCTCTTGTTTTTGTGGATTCATATCAATGTATGTATATCTACGGTATGCATGCACCACTCTGTCTAATCTGCAGATCCTGTTCCAGTTGATGACAATGGCAAAACTCCCATTGACTTCAATGAGAAGATGATCAGCTCCGTATATAATTTTAAACACAGCTGAAGACATAATGACTCACAAAGCTGTGAGGAAAAGGAAGTGAACTGTTTCTCTGGTATTTCATGCTCATCAGAGCCAACTCAGAGGCAAAACAAAAAAATTAAACTTTAAGAGTGTTCAAAAAGAAAAGAAAAAACAATCTGATAGCTTTTCCAAAATGTAATATTCTTAAGTATTTGCCTCTGCTGCAGGCGCGCACGCACACACACACACAACTTTGAAAAGTTAACATGTTCTTTGCCACTCTACCGTGTACAAGGAATAAAAATATCTTGTAAACACATGAGGCCCTAATTATGCCCATGCATTGCAGCTTAGAGGATGGTTATTCTGAATTTTACTAATCATCCTAAGTGGCTATTAGCTAGTTTTATTCTATTGATGGATGGTTCTTTAAAGACATTTAATGTTTCACTGAGTCTCTCTCGGAGAGAAGAGCGCCTCTTCTGCATTGTAGCATCTTGCTCCAAACAGTCCTTTTGGTAATTTAGGAGAAATTCAAGCAAGGGTGATAATCTACCCTTTTCTTAAGCATGCCATTGTCTGCTGGGCATTTGCTATTACTAGAAAGATGTTTTTTCCTTTGTTTTTTTCTTGATCGGTGGAACTACTGTCACCATAGTGTGATGTTGCAGCAAATTTTTGTTCTCTGCCATGGACATATTTGGTCAGTGCCTGCTAACTCCATCTGATTCAGCCCAAGACAGTCCTGCCATTGATATGTTCTAGGTTTATCTAACCTGAAACCATTTCTTATTATTTACTCTCTACTTATATCTACCCCTCTTGTGGATAGTCTCCCTTCCTATAGGTGATGTCCACAAACTGCTCTCCTAAATGCTGGACATGCATCCTCTGATTCTATGCCGGGGGGATCTTGTGCCGGTCCTTGCTTCACACTGCTTTTTTTTTACCTTTCTTGGTTGGTTTTCCTGGATTGTCTCTTCCCACTGGTGCTTGTACATGTTGCCAACCCTGTTAACATTTAAGGCAAGCTCTAGCTTTCTGAAGCCTCTCCTGGTCTATGAACATCAGCCATTCTCTTGGGCATTTTTAGTGTGAAATGAAGTGTTTCCTTTATATATTGCCACTCTCCACCAGTTTCACCTCTTGCATTCTGGCAAGGGAAGCACAATCAATTACATTTTAGTCTAGTGATGTGTCTGGAACAGGATGTTAGTCAGCACAAGTTCACATCTCTTACATTAACAGGAGCTTTAACCATATGCAGCCAGATTCACCTCTCATTTGGTAAATCAAGAATAAATCCGTGGAAGTCAGTGGAGTAAATGTAAAATTGAGGTGAGAGTAGACTCAGGCCCATGCAGTTTTAACTAATATGGCCTTCATTTGACATGAAAATTAATTCTTGTTAACCATTTTTCTTTGCATTTTACTTTGGTAAGAGCGGAAGTGTTAAATAAATTATACCAACATGCTGGTAATAATAAATCTGGAAGTGGGTGATGTTCTCTTATGGGTAAACAAAGGAAATACAAAGTAATCCCAAACTGAGGAATGGTTTCTCACATTTCCTTTAATTTGACTACAGCCTGTAAGTTTTTACTTTGGAAAGGACACAGGGCTTGTGTGAATTTAAATTCACATAATTATGTGGGCTAAAAAGAAAAGAAATCCAATTATAACTTGTACAGAGCACTTTAGCAACATGTCACAGTCAGATGGCAACTGTTTAGCATTCTGTTTTTGAAGAGCGAGAGTAGCCCATATTTCAATATACTTGTTCAGAGCTGCTCAACAATAGGATTTAGAATGATCAGGAAATAAAAATTATTACTAATAATGCTTAAAATATTTGCACCTTCTGCCGGATTTATTGTATATTTATTTGAAGATTTATGTAACAGAGGAGGAAGTCAAGATAAAACAGCATGAATAGAAAGAAAATAAATGAGAGAAAACCCTCTAAACGTGTATGCTGTCATCTAAAAACATACATAGCTCCCCAGTGGCCGGAGCTGTGAGGGTCTGGGCAAGCTTTGCCCTCTGACCACGTGAGCCCTGCTAATGCAGCAAACTCACAAAAGACAAAGAGCTGGTGCTGACTCCTTGGAGTCCTTAGAAGTAGAATGTTTAGGGTTTTTTAAAACCAAAAGTTGTACATACGAATGAACATTTTAAAAGATCAAATTAAAAATGAGGTGTTTCAGATCAGACCCCAAGGGAGGGACCTATGGTACAACTATATAGTAGCAGCACAATAAAAGATAGAATTATGGTCTTTCTTCGAGTAGTTTCTCTCTATCTCATTCAGACTCAAAATCCCAAGACAAATTGGGGCTTGCAAACCCACATTTTGTTTTGACTATGAGAATTAATGAAATATTTCGTGTTTTATGAGTTTTAAAATTGTTTTTTTTTTTAAGGTTGAGTTGCCCTTTGGAGGAATTTAGCATTATGTTAGTTCTGTGTGATAATAGCACATTATATCTGCATTAAATTGCTGCAGTGTATCAGAAAACATTTATCTCCTCAGAACACCAAGTGATTTCTTATAAACAGCTGCTTGTTTTTAGAGGTGTTATTTTTCTGAATTTGTGACAGTTGAATATCATACACTTCAAAAGAGCAGACTTCATACAATATGACTGATCACCTTTCTTAAGGCATCAAAATTATTTCAAGTTTCTGTTGTATGTAATTATAATCAAATGCAACTTGAAATAAAAATATACATCTCTCCATCTGTATCTCTGTCTATAGCACTGTAGGTGTGTATATATGTGGGGGCAGGACTAGTTTAGATAGCAAATATTACTCACCACAGAGGAAACAATTTTAATATAATACAGTTCTTAAAATGCGGTTTTCATGGGGAAAAAAAAGAGTTGGCTACCTGACTGTATGCAGACTTTGAGGTATACCTGACTGTAGACAGACTTTTAGAGAGGGATACCTTGTAATATAGTAGTTTTTACAAAACATTCTAAGAATGTCCTATACTGCCCATTCACTGCTTCAACGTTCTTTCTCTTCTTCCTTTTAAGGAACAAATATGTTTCATTGTAGCTGTATTTCTCTCTTCAACAGGGCCAGTATTGTGCAGAAGCGAATTATTTATTTTCAAGATGAGGGCTCTCTTACCAAGAAACTATGTGAACAAGGTAAGATGGTAAGAACAAGGTAAGAACAGGTCCTGCCTTGGCTCTCTTTGATATATTCCATCGGCTGCTTCTTGCCCACTGTGTCAAGTTTAAATTGCTATGCCTCAACTTTGATGTTCTGCACAACTCTGTCCTGGTATAGATTTGGTATCTGCTGTCTGATGAGGTTTTCTCACCATCTCCCACCCTTGCACTTCTTCAATATGGACCTATAGGTAGGGCACACCCTTCCAATCACCAGGCAATGACTTCCACACCTCACATTAAATTACACTCATTTATGCAAGTCTCTGTGTTTATAAATAAGGGCCAAGCCCTCCTTATCATTCCCTGAACTCTGCATAGTGCAGGTGTTTCCAAGATGATAGAGAGGTGGAGATAGAGGTGGAATTGTCTTACAATGATTATCTCTATGTTTCTACATGAAGTGATTGTTCCTCTTTAGGGTGGTCTGATTTATAAAGAGACAATGTCTTAGATAACTCCATTCCTTTAGTTATCTTATTGTCTTGTTTTATGTTTGTCTTGATGTTAACTCCTCAAGGCAAGGACTGTCTTCATGATTGTGCAGACTCTCTTGGGGGAAGATTTTCAAAAGCAGCAAAGAAACTTGAAAGTCAAGGGGATTTGTGTGCCTAAATCCATCAGGTGCTTTTGAAAATCCCAGGATCAGTGCTTAATAAGTACGTAGAACTAGGGGAAAGAAATCAGGCAAGTAGCTCCTAAATTCAGTTTGCTTGGCAAGTAGCAGGATGTAGGATTCAATTTTAAATGTTATGAGAGACGTTCTGTCAAGCTGCTTTTAAACAGAAGTTTAATTTGAGGCGATTCAAACTCGAAGAGGGGGCTCATTACTCAGACCTCCTGGAAAGGAATGATAATTTCTTTGTGCAGAAATGCAGAGATGATTGTTGTAAGATGATACCACCTCTATCCCCTTCTCCCCACCAGTTTGGAAACCACTTTGGCTGTGTCTAGTTTAGGAGAAACTAAGGAGATGACCATTTGATTTGGGGGCTTGAAGTTAGGGCCCTGGATTAGTTTAATCTGGCCCTGACTATAATGTCCTTCATTTTTAAGAAACTGAATGTGTGCTAAGATGCTTAACTGAATTTAATAAATGTGGCATCCTTGATGCTAGCCAAGATTCCCACATGCCATTATGTTGTTCTGTTTCATACATTCAAGAATGCACATTACACTCATTAAAAATAACCCTTAACATTAAGAGTGGTGAGTATGTTGAATAAGATCACTGCAAGTAAGCAAAATAAATGAAACTGAGACAGCTGTTCGTATTCCTGAGAAGAGAGAGGACAGTAGAAAAGCAAGGATATGAAATTGGGAATAGGAAGTAAATTTGCATCATGTGTATACTGGGAAAATAGGTTGTGTTTAAAATGTATTAGCTAAACATTTTAACTAACATGTTTTTAAACACTAGTGTAGACAAGACAAGTCATATTTAAAACATGTTAGCTGGTCATGGTCAACCATTTGGATAGGAATCTAGGGTTGATCATGACCAGCTAACATATTTTTAAAAGTGTTAAAACTTATCTACACAGGTGTTCAAAATGTGTTAGTTAAAACATTTCAGCTAACACACTTTTAAACACAACCTATCTTCCTAATCTAGTTATAGCCTTAGATAGGAAAAGGCATATTGGGTATGTGGTCACTGGCCATACTTTCAGAGAGATTGAAAGGTCTGCTTTTATACTCCGCTTCCTGTACAAGGCATCCTGTACTCTCCCTTCCCGTGTTCACTCATGCAAGGGACAAATACAGTCTGAGCCTCCTTAATCTCTTTTAAAGGCTGACAGATAGGACCATTTGTTACTGTTGGCTTCATATTAATTCACTAAAGAAAAGAGAGTTGTATTTTAACTAGAGTTAAGCTGATGACATGGTGTTTGGCTTCAGATCTGGATTATATTTAGATTTGGGCCTGAGGTTCAGTATTAAGGCTAAATCAGAGAGCAGCTATTCTTATAAAATTTTGATCCAAATCGAAATAAAAAGCAGAAAACAGAAAACCTGTCCAGTTTTGGACCTGAAGTGGAACCAAAACCATAGTGGCAGATTCAGATCCAGGGATATGAAGCCAAATCATTAACCCCACTTTGAAATATCAAGGTTTCAGTTTTGGCCCATAGCTAATTGTAAGTCAAAATAATAAAATACTGTGAGTTATGCTGAGATACTCATATTTATAATTGGAGTTTTGCTGTCATCTGTTGAATTGCAACTGAACATTTTCAATAACTGCTTCCACTGCTGCTTTTTTAGACTCAACCTTTGAGGGGGTGACTGATAAACCAATCTTAGACTGTTGTGCCTGTGGAACTGCTAAATACAGGCTAACTTTTTATGGAAACTGGTCAGAGAAGACGCATCCAAAAGATTATCCACGTGAGTATTATTATTTTATTATTACAGTAGAACCTCAAGGTTAAAATAAGGAGCATGGGGATTCTTGGTGAGAGGTGATAAAACAAACCTACAGAAGGACAGTCTATATTATGATGAATATATGTAGTACTGCCAATACTGTGTTCGAAAATCTTGAGTCAGGCCCCCAAAAATCAAGAGGTTGGTTTGAAAATCATGAGATTTTAAAAATAAAAATGGGGTTGATTTACATTCTGGTATTTGATATTTGAAATGTGGTGTTGTAGGGTCACATTTTCAAGCTTCTCTTTGCAACCATGAGGGTTAGAAACTTATTCTCTCTTTTTTTAAAGAATCTCATATAATTACATAAATCTTAATGCTGAGGTTTTTTTAGAAACACAGGAAATATCACAAGATTCAATATAAAATCTTGAGTTTGCAGCAGCGCATATGCCCGATCCCATGACCATATGGAAAGACTCCCATTGACTTCAGTGGGCACCGAATCAGGCTGTTAGTGAGGTTGGCTGCATGTGTAAAGCATCATTTATGCATTCCTCTTTCGTTCACCATGCTAGCTGGATAAATGTACAAATCTTAAAATGCAAACTTTTTTTCCTAACTTAAATCAAGTATTGCAAAGTTTCTAATCTACAGAATCAGTGGTTTTATGTTAATAAAACGCAAATAGCTGTAGAAGATTAAATCTACAAAAATATACATAGAAAATGGGGATTTTTGTTTGTTTTTATTGTTCTTCTTGAGTTCCCTTCTTTGTCTTTTCTATCTTATATTTGTTCTTTAAATATGGTCTTCATTGTCATAGACAATAAAGGCAGGTAAGAGGCTTAGGGATGAAAGTCATATATTTATTTGGTCTTTAAGCTTTGATAATATGTTATCTACTGCATGATCTTTATTAAAGCTTTTGTGTGTAGCTTTTCTTTTTCATATCACTGTCACCCAATGTGGTGAATTTTCATTTTGCAGTCAAAGATTTGTCTGCGTATGAATTGTTCCTTGATACTGATTACACTGATTCTGTCTCAAGTTTTGCTTTATTAAGTTGAACATAGAATAGTTCAGATACAGCATCATGCGGGTTAGTACAAGTCTGCAATGATGTACTAAAACTTGTTTGACTTGCTGGTTGGGCAACAAAACAAACACATGGAAGATAAAACAAGCCATAGTCCCAGTATTCACAGTGATACTCTTTTGAGATATTAAATGATTTGTGTACCTGCTAAATGGTACCCATTCAAATTCATTGTGTGCATAGATTTGGCTGGTATGACAGAAACATTTTGAATAGATGAGTCAAGTTATTTCTTTTCATTTCGGTGGAACGTATCTTATAATTGATTATGTTTTCCTGCTTATTAGAACATTAGACTGGCCATAGAGAGTCAGATCAATGGTCCATCTAGCCCGGTATCCTGTTTTCCGGCAGTGGCCGATGCCAGATGCTTCAGAGGGAAAAAACCGAGAAGGGCAATTAGTGAGTGATCCATCCCCCATTGTCCAGTCCCAGCTTCTGGCAGTCGGAAGTTTAGAGACACCCAACGCATGGGGTTGCATCCCTGACCATCTTGACTAATAGCACTGCTCTACAGCCAAAATGCTTCTGAAATAAATGTAGTCAAACTTTACTAATTCTGGGTCACTGAGAACGAAAATGATGCTTAAAATTGTTGATTGGCTCTAGTTTTCAAGATATGCTATTGGGTCAGTATATACGACCCTTGACTTGGGAATGGCGGAGGATAAGTGAGTTATAAAGGGAAGGGATCTCAATTTAAACCAGAAATGACTAAAATACATCTTTGACTGGATCTATGAATAAATCTATGACTGGGTTTGGACAGTACTTGCTTTTTAGGCACAACAATGAATGATGCAATCTGAAGCTGGTATTCCCTCATACATGATATGAATTGCATCATGTTATTCCTAGAAGTCATGGATGACTCAATCATAACGAAGCTTACATCACTCTGCTGAACAAATTGCCCTATATCAGCTCTAGAAATCATACAGTGTCGTGCTCTCTTATTTGTCAGTGTTTGATTTTGCAAAGGGACACATTTCTGTTTAGCCAAAGTGAGCAGAGATGCCTCGTACTTGTGTGAACAGTGCAGATAACTTCTGCTATGTTTGTGGTGAAGTGACTTTTGCATCACAAAAGCGCAGTATAACCACTATGGTTAAGAAAGCCTATCACCTTTATTTTGGCTGCAAAATTGGAGATCAGGACAAGAGGTGGGCCCCACACATATGCTGCAACACTTGTGCAAGAAATCTTCACCAGTGGTTGAACAGGAAAAGGAAATCTATGCCTTTTGCAGTGCCAATGATTTGGAGAGAGCCAACAGATCATACCAGCAATTGTTACTTCTGCATGGTGCCTCCCATTGGGAAAGGTGTGTCAAAGAAGAAAAAGTGGACTGTGCATTATCCAAACATTCCATCAGCTATACGCCCAGTACCCCACGGAGAAGGACTGCCGGTTCCTGATGCACCAGAATAATTCTCACTTGAGTCAGACGAGGAAGAGGAAGAGGATGAAACTTCTGGTCCTGAACCATCAATGTCACAGGATCCACATTTTCTCCCATCCTCCTCCTCTGAACCACACCTCATAACACAAGGTGAACTGAATGACCTTGCCAGGGATTTGGAACTACCCAAGAGTAAGGCAGAGCTGTTGGGCTCCAGACTACAGCAGTGGAATCTCCTGGCAGGTGATGTTAGGGTTCCCATGTTCCGTGACCGTCAAAAGGATCTTGTCCCATTCTTCTTCATGGAAGGTGAGCTTGTAGCCTGCAACAACATCGATGGTGTGATGGCAGCCCTCAACATCGTTCACGATCCAGATGAGTGGAGACTGTTCATTGATTCATCGAAGACGAGTCTTAAAGCTGTTTTACTGCATAATGGCAATGTTTTGCCATCAATTCCAGTTGGTCATGCAGTCCATATGAAGGAAACCTATGACAACGTGAAACAACTTTTGAGGTGCATAAACTATGACCAACATCAGTGGCAGCTTTGTGGTGATTTGAAGGTCGTTGCTCTCTTGCTTGGTCTGCAGACTGGATACACAAAGGACTGCTGTTTTCTCTGCGAATGAGATAGTCGTGCAAGAGATTCCCACTACATCAAGAAAGATTGGCCACTCCGACAGTCATTGGAGCCTGGGAGGAAAAGTGTTCAGCATCCACCACTTGTTGAATCAAGGAAGATTTTGTTACCACCCTTACACATCAAGCTGGGTCTGATGAAGAACTTTTTCAAGGCCATTGACAAAACACAAGCAGCTTTCAAGTACCTCAGTGGAAAATTTCCAAGGTTAAGTGAAGCTAAGATAAAGGAATATGTCTTTGTTGGTCCTCAGATTCGTGAACTTCTTCGAGATGATGCATTTGACCATGCACTGCATGGCAAGGAAAAGACGGCATGGAAAGCCTTCCAGTTAGTGGCAATAAATTTTCTCGGAAACAACAAGGCAGACAACTACAGGTTGTTGGTGGAAAACCTCCTCAAGGCATACAAAAGCCTTGGTTGCAACATGACACTCAAGATACATTTTTTGCACTCTCATCTAGATTTTTTTCCACCGAACTGCGGAGCAGTGAGCGACGAGCACGGCGAGCGATTTCACCAGGACATTGCAGCAATGGAGAAACGCTATCACGGCAAATGGAGCCCATCAATGCTTGCAGACTATTGCTGGACAGTGACAAGAGATGCTCCATTTAATGAATACAAGAGACAAGCCAAGAAGCGCCGAGTAGACACTGAATAGGACTAAACTATGTACATAATAGTTTGTTGCCTTTTGTTTCATGATAAATTTTATTTATATAACCCTTTTGCTGATTTTTAAAGTGTTACATAAACAGGACAGGTGAAATATTATCATATAAAGCAACCATAAACACATGAAAAGACCTAGGTTTACAACTTATGATTAAAACTCTACTATCTACACAATATACATAGACATAAAATGTAAAAACTTAAATATCTTAGAAACAGTAGCCAATCAGTTGTTTTAATTGTCATATTTGAATTCAGCACATCAAAATACATAATAAATAGCACATTTTATCTCTGAAGCAGATGACTTCTCAAAAATTGTAGACCAGTGTAGCCATTGATGGACCTATCCTCCATGAACTTATCTAATTCTTTTTTGAACCCCATTATAGTTTTGGTCTTCACAACCCTGGCAATGAGTTCCACATGTTGACTGTGATTGTGTGAAGAAATACTTCCTTATGTTTATTTTAAGACTGCTGCCTATTAATTTAATTGGGTGACCCCTGTTCCTTGTGTTACTTGAAGGGGGTAAATAATACTCCCTTATTCACTTTCTCCATCCCAGTCATTAGTTTATAGACCTCTATTGTATCTCTTTCCATCCCCCTCTCCCTCTCCCCGTTGTCTCTTTTCCAAGCTGAACAGTCTGTCTTTTTAAACTCTCCTTGTATGAAAGCTATTCCTTACCTCTAATCATTTTTGTTGTCCTTTTCTTTACTTTTTCCAATTCTAATATATGTTTTTGAGATGAGGTGACCAGAACTGCAGACAGTGTTCAAGTGTGGGTGTACCAGAGATTTATATAGTGGCATTGAGATGTTTTCTGTCCTGTTATCTATCCCTTTCCTAACGGTTCTGAGCATTCTGTTTTTTGACTGCTGCTGCACATTGAGTTCATGTTTTCAGAGAATTATCCACAATGATTCCAAAATCTCTTTGTTGAGTGGTAACAGCTAATTTAGATTAGATCATTTTGTATGTATAGTTGGGATTATGTTTTCCAATGTGCATTACTTTGCAATCATCAACATTAAATTTCATCTGCCATTTTGTTGCCCAGTCACCCAGTTTTTTGAGATCCCTTTGCAACTCTTTGTGGTCTGCTTTGGACTTAACTATCTTTAGTAATTTTGTATTGTCTGCAAACTTTGCCACCTCACTGTTTACCTCTTTTTCCAGATAATTTATGACTATGTTGAACAGCACTGCTCCTAGTACAGATCCTTGAGGAACCCCACTATTTAACTCTCTTCACGTTTAAAATTGACTATTTATCCCTACCCTGTTTCCTATCTTTTAGCCAGTTACTTATCCATAAGAGGATCTTCCTTCTGATCCCATGACTGCTTCCTTTGCTTCTGAGCCTTTGATGTGGGACCAGGCATATTATATTCACTGGATCATTAATTCTCAACCATATCAGTAATTCTCAAACTATATGTTTAGTTTGAGCCTCTATTATGTTGTTTTTAAAATGTTTCTGTGTTGTTTGCAGGCATTTCACTCTTGTGACTTCCTTTTAATTTCTGCGAAACTGGTCTACTCATTTTTGTGTTTTCCCCCTTTTTGAAGATGAATCGTACTGTGGTGGGTTTCTTTGGTATCCACCCCCACCAAAAGGATGTTAAATTTAATTAGATTATAGTTGCTGTTACCCCGAAAGGTTCAGCTCTATTCACTTCTTGGACCAGATCCTGTGCAGCACTTAAGTCTAAATCAAGAATTGCCTCTTCCCTTGTGGGTTCCATAACTAGCTTCTCCAAGAAGCAGTCATTAATGGTGTCTACAGATTTTATCTCTGAGTCCCATCCTGAGGTGACATGTTCCCAGTCAATATGGGGATAATTGAAATCCCCCATTATTATTGGATTTTCTGTTTTTGAAGCTCTCTAATCTCCTTGAGCATTTCACAATCACCATCAACATCCTGATAAGGTGTTTGGTGGTATATTCCTACTGCTGTACTCTTATTATTCAACATGGAATTTCTAGCTGTAGGGATTCTATGGTACTGTTTGATCCATTTAAGATGTTTACTATATTTGACTCTATACTTTCTTCACATATAGAGCCACTCCCACACCTGTGTGACCTACTCTGTCATTTCTATATATTTTGTACCCTGGTATTACCATGTCCCACTGATTATCATCATTCCATGACATCTCTGTGATACCTATTATATCAATATCCTAATTCCATTTTTTACTTGCTTCTCTGCATCTTTGCTTATTTCTTCTCTTCTTCCTTTCTATAGAGAGATTGTAGTGTATTATTCTTCCTCCTTGATTCTCAGACAGAAAAACTTCCATTAACCACTTAAAAATGTTCTGACTATGCTTCAGTCTATCCTTCATGAATCAATAAGCATATGTTATGGGTAGACCTAGATGAATGCTAATAAATAAATAAATCAAATCTATAAACATATGTTAGAATTGTAAAATTAATTAATTTTGTCTATATTCGTGCATCATTTTACTCATATATTTGTGCAATCTAATGTTTTGGCACATATGTCCATGGAAAGCAAATTTCAATGATGCATAGATGAAAATTAACTGACACCCAATTTTGAGCTGAAATGCAATCTCCTTCAATCATGTGACTTATTACAGTACAACCCACTACAAGTAACTGGGTAGCTCAGCAGCTGAATACTCACATAGAAAATAATATTTGTTTAATTGTTTCAATAACAAATAAATATGAGCTATCTGCTCAGCGATATTCTATGAGAAGAAAAGGAGGGTTATTTTTTATTACAATGGATGTGGCACAGTGGTTTTCAACACAGCAGGGCAGGACTTCAAGTTAAAATGAAAGAACTTTCTGAAAGTCTCCAGCTAGG